>NC_051329.1:31062595-31146909 GCF_015220235.1 Choloepus didactylus | reverse complement strand
ATAATTTAACCCACTCAAATGTTGTTGTTCCTTAAAATGAACTTGAAAAGAGAAGAATTACCAGGGATCTTGACTTGGGAAAATAAAAAATAAAAGAATCCTCGTTCCTCTGACTTAACCCAAGGCAGCAGGTTTGATTTAGTTCCTCAGTGGCAAGAACAGGGGAGGGACAGTGATCTCACTTGGCCTGAGATAATGCAGGGCCACCTGCTCTGTGGTGTGTTCTCTGCAACTCTGGGCAGGCTCATGCTCTCAGGCCAAGTGATCCAGAGCTCCCTCCATTCTCCCCACCTCAACTACCTCTCAGTATCAAGAAACGAATCATATGGTCCACATATTAGATGGCTCTTTGCTCAGTAAATAATGACCACAATTCTGGCAGCTGTCCATTCACTATCTCCTGGCCTCACCATGTCAGGGGTCTGGGCTCTGCCTCCTGGGTCCTCTGCTCAGGGTCCCCCCGGGCTGGAGTCCAGGTCATGGACAGCTTCCCTCTCACCTGGAGGCTGACGGGGAATCTGCTCCATCTCCTCAGCAGGACTCATTTCCTCAGTGCTGTGTGGTGGGGTCCCCAGCTTTCTGTGAGCTGTGGGCTGTCAGTCTCCCTCTGCTCCTGGAGGGGCCTCAGCTCCCAGCCATGTGGTCCCCTCCTAGGGGAAGTTCCCAGCAGGGCCCTTTGCTTTCTCAGGACCAGCAGGAGCACCTCCCTCTCCAGTTTACTAGGAGACATTTATGAAATATAACCTACTCACAGGAGCCATGTCCCATCACTTGACCAGGTAGGGCAGTCACGGGGGAGGGATCCTCCATCTTTGTCATATTTTATTGATTAGATGGAAATTACAGGTTCAGCTCACATTCACAGTGGGGGTTTATACAAGGGGTGAATAACTGGAGCTACCAACATGTTCACCCTCCACAGTCCATAAAAAGAAACATTTTTTTTCCTGTTCAATTACACTTTGAAGCCTGGTGTAAAAATCACTGCAAATTTGCTGAGGAAACAGTGAGAACTAGGAGACTTGGGCTCTGTTCTTTCACTGTCCCCCCTCACCCTGTCCTTCCATCTCAGCCATGCAAAATGGGGGAGCATTTCTTTGAAATCAACCCCCCTGCTGTCTGGACTACCCATCCCCTCCAATCTCTGACCACTGTCCTGACCACCTCTGGCTCCTTCACTCACTCCTTTCTTAGGATGTGCTCACTACAATGGCTGCTCCATCCTTCAGTAAGAAAACCCCAAGGACATGCCAACATGGGTCTTAATTTTCCCCATATATTTCAACCAAAAGAACATATTGTAATGGACTGAATGTAGAAGGAGACATGAGAATCCAACTGACTGGTATATAGCTGACATTAAAGAGGTTGCAAAAATATAAATGTACCATCCTTTATGCTAATTTTTCATTAATTTTGAAACATGTGACTAATTTTCATAAAAATGTGTTCATATTTAGATATGATGGCTTAAGTGTATATATTTATAAAGTAACTTAAAAATCAATATTTTACTTTTTCCATTTTAATTAATGGGGTTAACTAAATATTGATAGATTTGCTTTAATGATAAATACTCTTTGAAATATTCAAGAATTTTGAAGCCATGGCCAGTCCTAACACCTAAAACTTTGAGAACTGCATATCTAGGAAGGAAGCTCACAATAAAGGGCAGTGTTTTTCTCAGTTGGTGACAGCTTTGCTAAGAGTTTCTTCTCCTATCATTGCATCTGGTTGGGGGATCTTGAGCAAGTCCTCCTCAGGCAGTTTGGGAAGTGGGGGTTATAAGCACCATCCCCTCTCTCTATTCATTCCTTCCCTTTATCTGAGGATGCTCCAGTTTGATAAAGCTTCACTGAAGAAAAGCCAATGGCATCTGGGGTTCTTCTGTCACATGGGAAGGCACATGGTGATGTCTGTTGGTCCTTCTCTCCTGGGCTCCAGTTTCAAAAGGGCTTTCTCCAAAATGTCTCTGGACATTTCCTAAGTGTCTCACCAAACATCTGGGTTTGTGTCAGCTCTCAGCTCTCTTAAAGAGTCCAGTAAGCTAATTAAGATCCACCCCAGATGGATGTGGTCACATCTCCATGGAAAAATCTAATCAAAAGATCCCACCCACCATTGGGTGGGTCACATCTCCATGGAAAGAACCTAATCAAAAGATCCCACCCACAATAAGTCTGTCCCACAAGATTGGATTAAAGAACATGACTTTCCTGGGGGACATAATAGATCCAAACCAGCACAGAGGGTTTAAAGCTAAATCAATTAGTAGTGTAAAATATATATCTTTTTGTCTCTCCATGATAAAGCTTTGTCTGTCTTAATTGTTTTTACTGTCTCATTTTTAGCATAAATTTCCTAGAACAATCTTTAATTTCAGTCATGATTTAGCAACACACATATCCAGTTGATGAGGCAAAGAGCATAAAGAAACACAAAATGAGGAAACTTGAAGTGTGGTTCCTGTCGGAATAAGAAGAAATAGGGCTCTGATGGTTCCCTGGGACCTCTCCCCAGTAGAGCCCAAACCACCAGTCCCACCTGCTGTTCAAACCCAGGCCTGTACCCCAGCCTGATGCCATATGAATTGGTCATCAATCTGCCACTTCATTATTGTTTTCTTTGCTGCTTGCAATAACCCATTTATTAAAGGAATCATTGTAAGAGACAGAAGTCTTTAGTAGTAATGGATGGCCTCTCATATTTTGAATGGAAAGCAAAATCCCATGTCTCTATGGAGAAATTCCACCTATGAACACCTTGTCCTCACTGTGAACAATTCATGAGGCATCTTCAGAAGTCCTCCTGGCATTGTTCAGGGGCCAGGTCTTAACATCAAGAAAAGTGGACCCATGGGACACATAGAGACAGTAGAAGATTGTTCCCAGTCACTCTCACCCCCACACTCTGTATCCTCCCCATTTTCCATGAAAAGCCAGTGAATAAGCATTTCTGAATCACTGAGTAACACAACATCCCTATCTGAGTCCACATCACTTTCTAGGAACCCATTCAGACAAATTGTCTTGGTCATGCTGAAAAGCCATCTCCTCTGGAAGGAAATGAGATCAGAGTCCAGGATCTTAGGATGTGCAGGGATCAAGGGTGCAGAGGACAGGCCCAGTGTCAGTGAAGGCAGGAGGCCAGTCTGAGGGGAGCCCCTGGACACCAAGCCTAAAGCAGGGGGATGTCAGCTGCTCTTGGTTCTCACCAAATATACAGAAGCTGGGGAAGACCCCATCTTGGAAAGATTCCTCTAGATTTCCCCCTTTCCACAGTGAACAATCCTTGGTCTTCCATGGGTTTTTCTCCTCCAAGCCTTTTCCAATCCCCAGCTCACTTCACTGTCCTCCTTTCCTTCAGGGTTCCTGCTGTCTAGTTTCTGAGAGGATCTTGCCCACCAAGGGGCACTGTGAGGCCAGAACTGTCAGCTAAGGGGGTTCCTCAGAAGGAAGGTGGGGCTGGGGGCTGTGCCACAATGAACCAGGAGAGGATGATGGAGAGGTGAGATGCAAGAAGTAGGGGTAGGGATTTACTAGGAGGAAATATATATGTGTACATTTGGTTGTGCCATCATCAGAGGGAGGTTTGCAGGTTCCCTGCAGTTGCTTGGTGGTCAGTGTACTTGGGGAAGTGAAATGGGAAGCAGGGGCCCCTCATGATCATTTGTGGAGCTCCTGACTGGATGGCAGTGGGCAGGGCTTATCTGTGTCATTGCATGAAGCTGTTATTCATTCATACTTCAAGCATCAAAAATATTCCATTATGCATCTACCACATTTCTTTATCCATTTATGAATTGATGGACTCTAAAGGAATTTTTCTCCCTCCATGACATGATCAAGGGATCCTTTCTGTATGAAGAGTCTTGCTATCCTGTCTCTATAATCACTTCAAATGAAATAATAGGAAACACAATCAGTTCTCCACTCCAGGGCTCTCCCCAGGAGAGGGTGAAGGCTGCATGCTGGTGTCATTCTTTGAGCCTCCTGAGGAACCCCATGTTGAGGGACATCTTCCCCTCTACCTGCTGTCTGGACAAGCCCTGGATGGGATGAAGGGGGCAAGGCAGGATGTCCTGGGCCTCAGCATCATCAGGTCAGCATGAGATGGATTTTTCTTTTTTTGCCTTGGCTCTGTCCTTTCCCAGATTCTTTGTTCAGGATTCTGGTGAGGCAGCAGCTCTTCCATTTTGTGCTCATCAGGTCTCATAGAAACTTTTTCCAGTTCTGCATTTGTCCTGTGTCAGCATTCTACAACACGAAGGAAAGGAAGAAATTCACTTGCAATTCACCTTTTCTATATTTTTTCTATAATGGTGTGATTGTACAATATCTAAAGGAGAGTGGGTGAAATTAATATTTACAGCTAAAATAATTATCAGAAATGCAAACACATCCATAAATTCCTGCATCTACCTCTGCCCCTGCTCCCAAACAAATCCATCTCCCCAAGCAAACAGGATCATGAACTTGGCATAACCCTCTATTACTTTTCTTTACATTCTTTCCACCCAGGGACACCTCCCCACAAAAATTCTTGCAGATTTGTAATAGTGAGTGTCAATTCCCCTCCCCAAATCAGTTGAGTAATGAACAGGCAATGTGTCTTCTAGATGAGGTCCCCGGAGACAATAAGCTTAACTGAGACTTGGGGTCAGTGTCTACTGAGCTTCCCTGGGGTTCTCCAGAGCCCCTTCTGTAGAAGGCAGGTGAGACAACAGGGAACAAAAAAGGGACCCCATTTTTTGGCCTCTGGCATTGGTGGGTGCAGGCCACCTAACCAGCTCCTACCAGGAACTTCAGCAAGACATTAGTTGCCCCCTATTTCATGCTGCTTATATCTATGCAGTCCCCAGGAGTGGTCTGAGAACACTGAGAACACTTCTGTGGGAGGGGAAAAGATGATTCCAGGCTGATATGGGGTCAGGATATGCAGGAGAAACAGGAAATTCTTCAGGTCATAAGCAAGACAAGACTAGTACAGGTGGGGAAGTTCAGATGAGAATCCTTGAAAATCCACACACACCCAGGCAGCCCATTGCTGGGTCTCCATGATGGTGTCATTGCCTCTAGCACCTTGGCAAAGCAGTGTCTTCTGACATCAGCCTTTCAGTCCCTTGCCTTTCAGGGAAGAATCTGGCTCACATATGATGATTGGAGGGAAGTGGCCACAGAATCAGAAGCCAGGAGACTCACAGTGGTCTCTTATGAAACAACCAGCCCAACTCTCTCATCACCCTCAATCAGGTAATTTCTCCATAGAAACATCTCAGGACAGTGGGGTTCATTGTCTGCATTTCTCATATATTGACACAAAGGCTGAGAAAGGACTGTTCACTTAGACTAGAGTGGAAAGGGCAGAATATGGAGAAGCAAGACTCTGGGATATTTGACCCCTGCCTGTTGCTCCTACTTAACTTCAAGGGCTTGTCCAAGCTTTACTGGGATTTGACAGGCAGATGCCCAACAATGGGTTGGACAAGGCTGCACTGGGGGAGACCCACTCACATTAGCTCTTGGGATGTTCATGTGGACAAAATGTAAAGAAAGGGCAGGGGGTTCCTTGTGGGTGGGCAGCCCCTCTCCTCACAGCCATGGACCCACAAAGGCTCTGGGCCCAGCCAGGGGCCCCAGGGGAGTTTCCCAGCCTGAGAGGGGCCCTGAGGCCCAGCCCTTGCCCAGCAGGGAAACAGCTCCTCAGGGCCTTCCCTCCCATGGGTCAGGACAGGGGAAGGGAACCACTTCCAGTGAGAGCCACAGTCAGCAGCATGCAGGGCTCTTCTTTCTGAGGAAATGGCTTTCATCAGACACACACCAACTTTTCTTTCAAGGTTCTTAAGGTAGAGTTTATCAAGTTGACTGTCCTATACAAATTAAAAATTCAGTTTTGAATTTGATAAGCATCAGATTGGATTTTGATGTTTCATTCAGAAGTTGCTGTCAGTTCTAGGGGAGGGCTCAAGCCCCATATAAGGATGATGTCTCTGGGAGGTAACTAATTTCCAGAAACTTATTAAGGTTGCCAGTTTCTGGGCCCCAGGAAAAGTGAAGTTGGAGCCATGATCTAAACAAACCAAAAAGGGCATGTTCATGTCTAAAATATGCAAACCATCCACAGAGAATGGGGTCAAAGACGACCATCCTGCAAATAACACCCACTGGTGACCTCAGGGTGTCCCTGGGTCAGGAGTCCAGGCTCAGCTTAGTGACTCATCTGCTCAGGGTCCCAGGGTCTCCTCAGATTGAGGTCAAGAAATGGTCATCTGTGCTCTGACCTAGAGGCTCCTCTGGCAAAAAGGCTGCTTCCCTGCTCTTTGGAAGAATCCATTTCCTTGTTGCTGTTGGCTGAGGCCCTGGCTCTTTGTGGACTGTGGGCTCCCCTTCCTCCCCTGCCCCTGGGGGAGCTCAGGGCCCCCTGCCTCATGGCCCCTCCATATGGGAAAGTTCACAGAGAGGTCAGCACTTCTTCAGGGCCAGCTGGAGAGACCCTCCAGTTTTCCAATGTGGGGACATATACAGCATAGGGGATAGTGTGCATGGCCTCCTATTACATTTGCTGTATTTTATTGGTTCAAAGCCAGCTGGCATTTTCATCCACATTTGATGGGAGGGGTTTTTGCAAGTGTGTGACACATTGGAGTCACCATGTTCCCACCCCATGAACAGAGATCTTTTTATCCATCAAAATCCTTTTTTCCTTTTTTTCTTTTTTTTTGGTCTCCTGTAAGAAAGTTCTGTAAATTTTGCTGAGGAAATGGATAATATAATGAAACTGTTCCTACCCTTTCTGGATCTCACCACTTGCCCCATCCTTACTTCAGAATCTCAACCTGGGAACATTTCTGTGATCAAATGATTATCTGTCCGTATCTAGCCCGGCCCTCACTGTTCTGATCATGGTTCTGAACCAAATCTTTTTCCTCTATTCACTTCTTTCTTAGGATGCCTTCAGTTTCATTGGGTCCACTATATTCCACTAACAAGACCTGAACAATATTGTAGTATGATGACATATTTTCCTAAAAATGTCAAGCTATATAGCAGATTGCAATGATGGAATGCAGACATTAACCTGAAAATCCAACTGTCTTTATTTTGCCAGACAATAAAGAGATTTTTCCAAGAATTTTAATACTTGCTTTAGAAATATTTTGTAATTTGGAAAAGAAAACTAATTTTAATTAAAATATGCTTATATTTAGATGTGATAGGTTTAGTTTTATTGTTTAATTGTAAGAACTATTTAATATGGCAAGTATTAATGAACTTAAATACATGAGCAATATATTTTTGGGATACTCAATATTTCTTAAGATTATAAACCTGTCTTTATGGTAAAATGTTTGCGTACTGTTGCCCAAGAAAGGAGGCTTACAACAAATAAAAAAGGGAGTCTTTCTCATGTGGACAGAAGATTTCTAACAATTCTTTTCTCCTTATATTTTTATCTTATTACTGAATCTTGTAGAGGCCCTGTATGTCCCCTGGAATGGTTGGTAGCAAGCATAGTTATCTCTCTCTACTCATTCCCAGTGGGTTCTCTGAAGTTTTGCAACTAAATCAACCATAAGTATTAATATGTACTTTAGACACATTTATCAAACTTTGTCTATTTTAATTCTTCTCCTTCTTCATTTTTTAGCATGGATTCCCCAGATTATTTGTTAATGAGATTCATGATGTCAGCAACACACAGACTCCAGCAAATAGGCCAAGAGAGTGGAAAAATGCAGCCAAACCTGAAGTGTGGAGAGGGGTACTTTGAGCCTGGAGTTGGGGATTTTCCTAGCCTCATCTCCACAATGAGGCTCAAGAGACACAATTCCATTCCCTGGATCCAAATCCAGGCTCATACCCAAGACTGATGCAACTGAACATGTCATCTCCTCTGCCACTTCATTTCTGAGGTCTGTATAGAGGAGGCATGCTGCTTGAAAGACCAGCTCTAAATAATACATGAATAAAATCAAGAAGAGGTCAGGAAAGGCAAAATTTTCCCCTCAACTTCTAAAGAGAAATCAGATTTCTGGCATCATTATAACAAAAATTTCCTTCCCCACACCCCAGCTCCTATTGAGAACAATTACTGAGGTGACCCTCTTGTTTAGGGATTTTGGTACCTAAGATGTTGGACAAATAGATGCTGGGTGGACAGTGATGCTGAATGATTGTTCTCAGAACATTCTTACCCCCAAGCTCTGCATCACCAGCCCAATTCCTATTACACTCAGCTTGACATGCAGCTTCCCACTCATGAATGACCAACATCCTCATTTCAAGTTTCCATGTCTTATCTCTCTAGGGTCCTTTAAATCGAAGTCTTTTGGGTGAAAGGGAAGTTTTCACAAGAAGGAGGTGAGCTCAGGCCCAAGTTCTCAGGATGTTCAGAGATAACTGGTGCTGAGGACAAGCCCAGCATCCTTATGCAGACAAGGAGGCAGGTCTGAATTGAGCCCCTGGACAGGCACCCACTGGGAGAACCACAGGATGACAGGTTCTTTGGAGCTAGGACATGTACATAACCCAGGAACAGATGCCATCCCTGGGTTTTCATTTCATATTCCTCTGTCCAGAGCATACTCCCTGTACCTCCCCTTAAGTTTCATCCTTCCAAGGCCTTTTCTAAGTTCCAAGGCCCCTTGGTTTGGTCCCCTAACCTTCTCCAGTGCCAGGTGTCTTCTCCAGGTGCAGGAGGTAATGTTTTCCACTAGAGGGCACTGTGGGTGCAGAAATGGCTGAGGTGGAGCGTCCCACAGCAGGAAGATGGGGCTGGGAGGGCTGTGCTGCAGGGAGACAGTGAAACAGGTAAACTGTGATGGAGGTTAATGAAGTGGGATGTCAGAGCTAGGGCTGGAGCTTGCTAAGGAGGAAAGCATAAGCTTGTAAGTGGGTTTGTGACAGGATCTAAGGAATATTTTCAAGTTCCCTGAAGTTCCTGTGGGGACAGTGTCCACAGGGGACATGGCATGAAGCAGGAAACAATGGGAGCCCCTGCACTGCCTTCTTGATGCTCCTGATCTCCCACCTGCTGGCAGTGGCAGATCTTATAAAGGATAGGAGGTGCTTTTGGTTTGTAGAGGAAATGCTTTTGGTTTGTAGAGGGGTTTGTGGTAATGAAGGGTCCAAGTGTCTCTCCTAGAGCTTGGTCTTGACCTCTGAGTTTGGGAGGAAGGAGAGAGGAAAGGTTGTGAAAAAAACATTTTTAAGAAATTTTATTGACACATTAGAATTGAAATGATATTTTTGAAAAAATCTAGTATAGAATAAAAGTGCCATATAGTCTTATTTGCAAAAAGTATAAATACATATATACTATTCATTTCTTGTATTCATTCAATAATTTTTGATGATCTCCTTGATGGACTTGATACTCTGGGATGCAGGGATAGAATCATGAGCACCTCCCTGTAAGTGTCTCTTACCAGAGCTAATTTATATTTATCTTGGCAAATGCCCTTGTGGTTGGTGCTGGAGTTTGTCACCAAAGAGCATGGTCCTGGGGACCACACGGTCTGGGGAGGGAGGACTGCCCCTGGGGAGAACTCCCTTTTCCTCTTGGAGGCCCTGGGAGGGACTGGCCTGGGCCAGGGGCAGGGAGCCCTTGTGTAGGCCCCAGGGTCACTCCCACAGGCCCGGGGCTCACACAGGTCTGTAAGGGCTGGGGGAAAGCTGGGACTCAGTGGCCTGAGTGACTGCACAGCAGCTCTGTGTCAGCAGCCAGTCTGAGAGTCTTTAAAGAGAACACATTTCTCAGCCACACCCTCCTGGCCGAGGTCCAGGAGGCAGGACACTCTGTAGGACCCACATCAACACTCGATCACCATAGGGGACAGTGACAAAAGTCAGGGCTCAGTGAGCTGATTTGCACGAAGTCCTCCCCAACACCCAGGCAGCCTGGGGGATAAAGTCCCTGGGTCTGTCCTGCCCCCCTGTGGGTCTCAGAGGGCAGAGCTCTGGGTGCCTCCACTATGGCCTGGGCTCCCCTCCTCCTCATGCTTCTTGCTCATGGCATAGGTGAGACACCCCACTTTTGGTACATGGGTGACCCCTTTCTTCATTCCTTCTCTGGCCCCCTTGGAGCCTTGGCCCTGAACTGTCTTTCTTTTCCTTTTCAGGGTCCTGGGCTCAGTCTGCCCTGACTCAGCCTCCCTCAGTGTCTGGGGCCCTGGGACAGATGGTCACCATCTCCTGTGCTGGAAGCAGCAGTGACATTGGGGGTTATAACAGGGTGTCCTGCTACCAACAGCATCCAGGCATAGCCCCCATACTCCTCACTTATGATGTAATAAATGGCCCCCAGGGATCCCTGGTTGCTTCTCTGGCTCCAAGTCTGGGGACACGGCCTCCCTGAGCATCACTGAGCTCCAGCCTGAGGACCAGGCAGACTCACTGTGCATCACACACAGACAGTGGTGCTTCCCACAGTGGTCCAGGTTCATGGGGAAGTGGGACCAAGACCTGCCCTGAGCTCACTGAGACCATCCACTGCTAATTTCAGTCTCTCATTCATTTTGTTTTCTTTCATTACCATTTTACTTTCAAATAATTACAAACTTATAAAAGATTGCCAACATAATATAAAGGGCTCCTGTACATCCTTCACACAGCTTTATAAATTTTTAACATTTTGCTACCTGCCTGATCATCCTCTTTATCTTTCTGTGTATGTCTCTCAGTATTTATTTAAATATAAATCTATGCAAACTATTCAGTTCTTAAATACTTGTGACTGCATTGTATACGTCATGACAATTTCCCATTAATTATTTTTGTAGCTACTTCACAAAAAGTTCCCATTTAAAAAATAAATGGTCTTTTGAAATTGTGTAACTCAGTGGTTTTACTATATCCACAAGTAGTGCAACCATGACCTCTATCTAAGGCAGAGCATTTCAGTTAGTCCAAAAGGAGACTCTGTACCCACAAGTGATCATCCCACATCACTCGGCCCCCAGCACCTGGTGATGCAATAATCCATTTTCTGTTCCTGTGGATATGTCTTTCCAGATCCTTTATTTTAAAGGTTTTAATGCAACTTGTGGCCCTTTGTGTTTCTGATTTTATGCTTAGGATAAGGTTTTCAGGGCTTATCCACATTGTGGCAGGTGTGAGTTTTTCATTCTCTTTTATGACCCAATAATATTCCATTTTATGGATATACTACACTGTTCATACACTCCTCAAGTGATGGACTCTCATTATTATTTTTCTGTCCATTCTTTTAAAACCATAGGATTAGCAATGATTTCTGGATGAAGGGTCTTGGAAATCCTATCACAACCATCAATTCTCATGAAAAAGTAGAGATCACAACCAACACCTTATGGCTGTCTCCAGAAGGGCAAAATTGCACTCTTGTGTCATTCTTTGAGCCTCCTGAGGAACCCATGTTGAAGGCCATCTGTCTTCCCTCCTGTCTGATCTCTGGACAAGCCCTGGACAGGCCAGAGGGGGCAGGGAGGGAGGGCCTGGGCCTCAGCATCCTCAGGTCAGTGTGGGACAGCTTTAGTGTAATCTTTGCTCTGTCCATTTCTTTCCCAGTTTCTTTGTTCAGAATTCTGGTGACTTTGTTCCCACCACCTCCAAGGCCACAGAGGCAGCTCTTTCAACCTGTACACATCATGTCTCATGGAAACTTTCTCCAATTCCACATTTGTTCTCTGCCAGGGTTCTAAGTGATTAAGGAAAGGAAGAATTGAGTTAAAATTCACCTTTTCAGCATTGTTTCAATTACTGTGTAATGTATCATCTCTAAAGATGAATAAGTGAAATGAATACTTACAATTTAAAAAACTATCAGAAGTGGGAACACATGCCCCATTCCTGCATGAACCCTTCTCCTGCTCCCAACCATGTGCATCTCCCCAAGTAAACAGGATCATGTACTTGTCATTGACCCTCTATTACTTTTCTTTACATTCTTTCCATCTAGGAATGCCCCCCAAAGAAAATATTTGCAGATTTGAAATAGTGAGTCTCAACCAACAATCCAGCTGAATAAGGAATGGGCAATGTGTCCTTGAGATGAGGCCCCTGGAGACATGAAGCTTAACTGAGAGTCAGGGTCAGTGTCTGGCTGAGCTTCCCTGGGGGTTTCCCAGAGCCCCTTCTGTAGAAGACAGGGGAGACCACTGGGAATGAAAAAGGGACCCCATGTTCTTGCCTCTGGCATTGCTGGGGTGAGGGCCACCTATCAGCTCCTACTGGGAACTTCAACAGGACATTAGCTGCCCCATGTTACATGCTGCTTAGCTCTACAGAGTCTCCAGGAAAGGTCCAAGACCACTTCTTTGGAAAGGGGGGAAATGATTATTCCAGGCAAATATGGGATCAGGGCATGAAGGGGAACAGGAGTATCTTCAGGTCATGACCAAGACCAGCCTAGCACAGGTGGGAAAGTTCAGATAAGAATCCCCAAGAATTTGGGCCACACACACCCAGGAAGCCCATTCTTGGGTTCCCATGATGGCGTCATTGCCTCCAGCTCCTTGGCAATTAGCAGTGTCCTCTGACATCAGCCTTTCCTTCCCTGGCCTATTGGGGATCTGGCTGGTGGTTGATGACTGGAGAGAGGTGGCCAGAGAATTCAGAAGCCATGAGACACACAGGGGTCTCCTTAGAAAACCCCCCATCCCAACCCTCCTATCTCACTCATTCAGGTAATATGTCCATAGAAACATCCCAGGGGCGGTGGGGTTTATGTCATTTCTCAGATGGGGAAATGGAGCCTGAGAAAGTATGGTCACTCAGATTAGAGAAGAAAGGGCAGAATAAAAAGAGGCAAGATGGTTCAGGATATTTGACCCCTGTCTTTTGCTCCATCTCACAAGGGCTCCCTGAGTGGCGTGGGATTGCCCCAGCTATTAGAAAGAATTTGCAGGGAGATGCTTCAGCCCAATGGGGTGGGAAAGGCTGCACTGGGGGAGACCCACTCACATTAGCTCTTGGGACATTCCTGTGGACAAATTGTAAAGAAAGAGCAGGGGGTTCCCTGTGGGTGGGCTGCCCCCTCCCCTCACATTGGTTGACTGAAAATGGTCTTTCCCCAGACAAGGGCACTGTGGGAGTTTCCCAAGCCTGGGAGGGGTCCCAAGGCACAGGCCTTGAACAGCTGGGAAATGGCCCAGCAGTTTCTCCTCTCCCCTGGACCAGGCATGGGGAAAATGGATGGCCTTCCAGTGAGAGCCACAGCCAGCAGCACGCATGGCTCTTCTTTCTGATAGAATGCCTTTCATCAGACACACACCAGCATTTCTCTTAAGGTTAATAAGAAGAGTTCATCAAGGTGAGTGTCCTACACAAATTAAAAATGCAATTTTATGCTTGGTAGACATCAGATTGGATTTTGAGATAACATTTGAAGTTGCTGTCAGTTCTAGGGGAGGGCTCCAGCCCCATGTATGGATAACATATGGGAACCAAGTAATTTCAAGAGACTTGTTTGTGTTGCAGGTTTCTGGGCCTCAGGAAGAAGAGCATTTGCAGCCATGATCAAAACTAATCAAACAACACATGCAGGTCTAAAATATCCAAACCATCCCCAGAGATGGATCACACACACCCATCCTGCAAGCAACATTCACTGATGACCTCAGGGTGTCCCTGCATCAGGAGTCCAGTCTCAGCTTAGCAACTCATCTCCTCAGGGTCCCAGGGTCTCAGACTGAGGTCAGGCTAATGGTCACCTGTGCTCTGACCTGGAGGCTCCCCTGGCAAAGCAGCTGCTCCCCTGTGCTCTGGAAGAATCCATTTCCCTGTTGCTGTTGGCTGAGGCCCTGGCTCTTTGCAGACTGTGGGCTCCCCTTCCTCCCCTGCCCCTGGGGAAGCTCAGGGCCTCCTGCTTCATGGCCCCTCCATAGGGAGAGTTCACAGCAGGGTCACAATTTTCCCAGCCAGCAGTAGGCTCTCTCTCTCCCATTTTCCAGTATGGGGACGTATATCACATAGGGGAATAGTGTGAGTGACTCTCCTGTTACATTAGCTGACATTTATTGGTTCAAAGCCAGTTGGCATTTTTGTCCAAATGTGAAGGGAGGGTTTTTGCAAGTGTCTGACACATTGAGGTCACCATGTTCCCAGTCCATGAACACAGACTTTTTATCCACCAAAATCCATTCATTTTTGGTATCCTGTGACAAAGTTCTGTAGATTTTGCTGAAGGCATGGATAAAATTATGAACCTGGTCCTGCCTTTTCTGGATCTCACCACTTCACCATCCTTATTTCTGTCTCAACCTGAGGAAAATTTCTGTGAATGACTGCTGATCTATCCAAAACTAGCTCTGCCCTCACTGTTTTGACCATTGTTCTGACTGGAGTCTTTTTCCTCTATTCAAGTCTTTCTTAAGATACATTCAGCATCAATGTCTCCTCTATCTTCCTCTAACAAGACCTGAATGACATTGCAGTGTGCTGACATATTTTCCTAAAAACATCAACCTGTAAGTAATATTGCAATGACTGAATGCATAAGTAGACCAGAAAATCCAATTATCTTTATTTTAGCCACACAACAAAGAGATTTGCCAAAAATTTTAATACTCCCTTTAGAAGTATTTTTTTTAACTTGGAAAACCAAACTAATTTTCATTAAAGTATTATTTATATTTAGATGTGTTGGGTTAAGTATTATTGTTTAACTTTTAAGAAATGTTTAATATGGAAATATTAATGGACTTTAAAACATGAACAAATTACATTGGGGATACTTAATAATTTTTAAGATTATAAAACTATTGACAACAAATGTTTGAGAACTGTTGCACAAAAAGAAGGTTTACAACAAATAAAAGGAATTTCTTTCCAAGTCGACAGAAGGTTGCTAACAATTCTTTTCTCATTATATTTTTATCTTATTACAAGTATTGTGGAAGTCCTATATATGCCTGTATTAGTTAAGGTTTTCTAGGGAAAAAGAACCAACAGGAAATATTGGTAAATGTGAGATTTTATAAAAGTATCTCACATAAGTGTGCAGATGCATGAGGCCAAATTCTGTAGGGCAGGGTGCAAGAGTCAAAATTCCATAGGGCAGACAGTGAACTGGCAACTCAGATGAACTCCTCAGGAAACACTTTGCTGGCTAGCTGAAGAAGTGAAGGTCCTCTGTCTTTCTCCACTAAAAGTTTTCAACTGATTGGATTAAATCTAGCTGATTTACTTCTCTCACTGAGGAAGACTTGCCCTTTGTTGACATAATCAGTCACAGGTGCAGTCTATGGACTGATGTCTTAATAAACCAGTCTTCTGGTTTATTGACCAGCCACAAATGTTCTTGCAGTAATGGTTAGGCCAGTGCTTGCTTGACCAGACACCTGGAAACCATCACCTGGCCAAGTTGACACATGAACCTAACCATCACACTCCCCTGGAATGGTTAGAAGCAAGCATGTAGTTTATCTCTAGTCATTCCCTGTGGGTTCTCCAAAGTTTTTCAACTAAATCAATCACAAAGATTAATATTTATTTTTGACCCTCCCATTATAAAACTTTGTCTCTTTTAATTTTTCTTCTTTATTTTTAGCATGAATTTACCAAATTATTTGTTAATGAGAATCATGATGTCAGCAACATACAGACTCCTGCAAATAGGCCAAGAGGGTAGAGAAATGTGGGATACAGGCAAACCTGAAGTTGGGAGGGGAGAATTTTGAGTTTGGAGATGGGGATTTTATTGGGGAACTTTCCACAGTGAGGCTCAAGAGACACCTTCCATTCCCTGATTCCAAATCCAGGCCCCAACTTCAGACTGATGCATCTGAACTTGTCATCTCTTCTGCCACTTCATTTTTGAGGTCTGTAATTGGCAGATATTCTGCTTGAAAGACAAACTCCAAATAAAACATAAGTAAAAGCAACAGAGATCAGGAAAGGCAAAATTTTCCTCTTAGCTTCTAAAAAGAAAGCAGATTTTTGATATCATTATAACAAAAATTTCCTTCCCAGCACCCCAGCCCATACTGAGAACAATTACTCAGGTGATCTAAGAACTCTTTCCCCTCTTGTTTAGGGACTTCAGTTCTTAAGATGTTGGACAAACAGATGTTGAGTGGACAGTGATGCTGAATGATCATCCTCAGAACATTCTCACCCCCAAACTCTGCATCACCTCCCCATTCCTACTAGACTCTGCTTGACATGCAGCTCCCCACTCACTGAATGATCAACAGCTTCATTTAAAGTTTCCATGTCTTATCTCTCTAGAAGTCCCTTAAATCCAAGTCCTTGGGGTGAAAGGGAAGTTTTCATGAGAAGTTAGTGAGCTCAGGCCCAGGTTCTCAGGGTGCTCAGATAGCTGGTCCAAGGACAAGCCCAGAATCCTTATGCAGACAAGGAAGTGGGTCTGAAGGGAGCCCCTGGACAGGCACCCACAGGGGGGACCACAGGATGCCAGCTGTTCTGTGGTCCTAGCTCCATGTACATAACCCAGGAACAGATGCCATCCTGGGTATTCATCTGATGTTCATCTCTCCAGAGTGTACACTCCTTGGGACTCTCCTCAGGTGTATACTTCCAAGGCCTTTTCTAAGTCACAAGGCCCCTGGGGTTGATTCCCTGCCTTACCCAAGTTCTGGTTCTTTCTCTAGGTGCAGGAGCATTGTCCACCAGGGGGCACTGTGGGCCCAGAAATGGCTGCTGCAGAGGGTCCCACAGAAGGGAGATGGGGCTGGGAGCTGTGCCACAGTGAAACAGGTAAACTATGAAGGAGGTTAGGGAGGTGGGATGAGAGGGCCAGGGCTGGGGTTTGCTAAGGAGGAAAGCAAAAGCTTGTAAGTGGGGTTGTGTCAGGACCTGAGGAATGTATTCAAGTTCCCTACAGTTGCTGCGGGGATGGTGCCCTTAGGGGACATGGGAGGAAGAAGGAGAGCAGAGTGGGAGTCCCTGCCCCTCCTTGTTGATGCTCCTGCCTTTCCACTTGGCAATAGGCAGACCTGAGGAAGGACAGGAGGTGGCATCAGCAGGACTTGCTTTTGGTTTGTAGAGGGGTTTGTGGTAATGGAGGAGCCAAAGGTCACTCAGAATTTGGTCTTGACCTCTGAGTTTTGCAGGAAGGAGAGAGGAAAATTTATGAAAAATCATTTTTAAGAAATGTTATTGACACATTAGAACTGAAATATTTTTGAAAAAATCTAGTACAGCATAACAGAGGCAATATAATTGTTTTATATATATATATATGTATGACTATATATATATATATATATATATATATATATATATATATGTATATATACATACACACACACATACTATTGATTTCCTACATTCATTCAATAACCCTTTGAAAATGCCCCCCATGGACTTGATACTCTGGGATGCAGGGGATGGAATTGTGAGCACCTCCCTCTCAGTGCTCTCTACTGGAGCTAATTTATACCTACACAAAGTATAAACGCCCTTGTGGATGAGTCTGTAGTGTGGTCACCAAAGAGCAGGGCCCTGGGGAGCACAGGGGCTGGGGAGGGTGGGCTGCCCCTGGGGGGATCTCCCTTATGCTCTTGGAGGCAGTGGGGGGTCCAGGACCAGGGCAGGGCAGGGAGCCCTTGTGTAGGCCCCAGGGTCACTCCCACAGGCCTGGGGGAAATGGGCTCAGTGGCCTGAGTGACTGCGCAGCAGCTCTGTGTCCCTGGGGACCAGCCTGAGAGCCTTTTCAGGGAGAACATGTCTCAGCCACACCCTCCTGGCTGAGACCCATGAGGCAGGACACAAGTAGGGTCCCAACTGTAGGCTAAGTCACCATATGGGGCAGTGATGAAAGTCAGGGCTCATTGAGCTGATTTGCATGAAGTCCCCTCCCCTGACACCCAGGCAGCCTGGTGGATAAAGTCCCTGAGGCTGCCTTGCCCACCTGTGGGTCTCAGGAGCAGAGCTCTGGGTGTTTCCACCATGGCCTGGGCTCCCATCCTCCTCATGCTCCTGGCTCACTGCACAGGTGAGACACCCTATTATTTGTTCATGGGTGACCCATCCCTTTACTCCATCCCAGGACAACTTGGAGCCTTGGTCATGAACTGTCTTTCTTTTCCTTTTCAGGGTCCTGGGCTCAGTCTGCCCTGACTCAGCCTCCCTCAGTGTCTGGGTCCCTGGGACAGACGGTCACCATCTCCTGTGCTGGAAGCAGCAGTGACATTGGGGGTCATAACTATGTGTCCTGGTACCAACAGCACCCAGGCACAGCCCCCAAACTCCTCATTTACACGGTCAGTAATCGGCCCTCAGGAATCCCTGACAGATTCTCTGGCTCCAAGTCTGGGAACACGGCCTCCCTGACCATCTCTGGGCTCCAGACTGAGGATGAGGCAGGTTATTACTGTATGTCATGGACAAGCAGTGGTTCTTTCCACAGTGGTCCAAGTTCATGGGGAAGTGAGACAAAAACCTCAGAACTTTGATATCTGCTGTCTCTTCTGTTCATCAGTAGGGTTGCAGATGTTTCTGTAATTTAACCCCACTCCAAATGTTGCTGCTTTTAAAATGAACTTGAAAAGGAAAACCTTTACCCAAAGGACTTGAATTGAGGAAGTGAAAATATAAGCTCCCTCTTTCGTCTGCTTTGGCCCAAGGCTGCAGAATTGAATTTGCCCTACCATGACAAGAACAAGGGGGGGACAGTGAGATGACTCAGGGCCACCTGCTCTGTGGTGACTTCTCTGCAACTCTGGGTGGGCTCATGTCCTCCAGACCCAGTGACCTGGATCTCTCTCCACTCTCCCCACCTCACCTCCCACTCAGTACCAAGAAGTGATCCAGATGGTCCCAGCATTAGTTGCCTCTTTCTGCATAACTTATTACCACAAATCTAGCAGATTCATCTACACCCATTTGCTGTCTCGTCATCACCAGGTCAGGTTCCCAGGTGTGGCTTCCTGGGTCCTCTGCTCAGGGTCCTCCCAGGCTGGAGTCCAGGTCATGGACAGCTTCCCTCTCACCTGGAGGCTGACTGGGGGAATCTGCTCCATCTCCTCAGCAGGACTCATTTCCTCAGTGCTGTGTGGTGGGGTCCCCAGCTTTCTGTGAGCTGTGGGCTGTCAGTTCCCCTCTGCTCCTGGAGGGGCCTCAGCTCCCAGCCACATGGTCCTCTCATAGGGTAGGTTCCCAGCAGGGCCCTTTGCTTCTGCAGTGCTGGCAGGAGAAGCTCCCCTCCAGTTCACTAGGAGAGTCATCAAATGTAACCTCCTCATGGGAGCCCCAGCCAGGTAAGGTTATCAAGTGGGAAGTAGCCCATCATCTTTGTCATGTTTTTGATTAGAAGCAAATCACAGTTTCCACTGATATTCATAATAAGGACTTATGTAAGGGGTGAATCCATGGGACAACAAAAAGCTTGACCCTCCACAGTTGATTAAAATGAAGTTTTTTTCCTGTCCAAATCCATTTTGAAAGCCTTTGGTGTAAAGTCTTTGCAAATTTGCCAAGGAAACAGTGAAAACTAGGAGACTTGGGCTCTGTTCCTTCAGTGACCCCTTTACCCCATCCTTCCATCTCAGTCATCTGAAAGTGGGGACATTTCTGTGACTGAACCCACTGTTGTCATGGACATGGCCTTCTCTCTGTCTCTGACCACTGGACTGAAACCACCTCTGACTTCTTCACTCACTTTTTCTCAGGATGTTCTCACTACAGTGGCTGCTCCATCTTTCAGTGAGAAAGCTACAGGGACATGCCCATGTGGGTCTCCAGTTTCCTCACATAGTTCAACCAAAAGAAAATATTGCAGCTGACTGATTGCTGGAGACATGAGGATCAAAATTGGTATTGAGCCTGATATTAAAGAGGTTGCAAAAATATAAACATTCTACACTTCATGCTAATTTTTTAAATTGTGGAATATAATAAATTTATATAGAAGTGATGACTTTCTAAATGTAATTAAACAAGTAGCTGTATATCAAATTTCAAAGAAAGTTATGGGTTACACGTTCCACCATTTCAGTTCTTTCCTTCTAGCTATTCTGATACCTAAGCAACTAAGAAAAAAATGTATAGATTCAGTACTCATAATCCTTTGTTACATTCTATCTTGTCTGTTGCTACCCCTTCCTCTAGTTTAATCACTTTCCTGATCTTCAGGATTGTCTGGGCAGTGACCACCCTAATATATTCATGTTGAAAAAGTGTTACATGGGAAAAATCTACCTATTGCATACTAGGGTCCATAATTAATTGGGCTACCTTACTAGTACCACACAAACACTAGGTATAAATAATTAAGGGATAAAAAGAGATATGGGGTGTCATGAGAATTGTTTAAAATGGAGTGATGAGGGTTGTACTACTAAGAGATGATAATGTAAGATATGGATTATCATGGACAGAACATATGCTATGTGAAATTAGGAGCCCCATGTTCAACATTATGGAAAAAGGTGATGCAACTGGTTGGTGTTCTTTAAGAGGCTATTGCCTCTGAGTTTTGGGACTTAGCTGGCATAGGAGCTCTCTCGAGGATTTAAGTTTCTGAAGAATAAACTTAGTGAGTGAAACTTTTATAGAGTCTCAGATAGGATTTTGTGTATTCTTTAGGGTTTGGGGTTTTATCATACTGCTGACTAGGGTTTATCATACTCTGGCCATTTGGTACATCTAGCTGAAGCTTGCATAGGCGCAACCTCCAGGATGGCCTCTCAAATCTATTTGAAGTCTCTTAACCACTGAAACCTTATTTTGTTGCCTTTATTTTCCCCCTTTTGATCAAAAAGGACTTTTCAACCCCTAAATGCCAGGATCAGGCTCATCTCTGCAATCTGTGTCCCATGTCAACAGGGAGACTCACTAACATGGGGGATCCTGTCTCACATTGGGGGAAGGGCAATGACTATTCACAGGATTGGGCTGAGAGAAAGTCCACATTTGAGCAACAAAAGATGTTCTCTGGAGCTGCCTTCTAGGCATAAGTATAGGTGGCCTTAGCCTTCCCTTTACAATCACAAGTGTCACAAGAGCAAGCCTCAAGATTGAGGGCTTGACTGCTAAAGTATGGGGCTCCTAATTTCACATAGCATATGTTCTGTCCATGATAATCAATATCTTACATTATCATCACTTAGTTGTAAAATCTTCGTCATTCTCCATTTTAAACAATTCTCATGACACCCCATATCTCTTTTTAGCCCTTTATTTATACCTAATATTTGTGTGGTACTAGTAAGGTAGCCCAATTAATTATGGACCCTGGTATGCAATAGGTAGATTTTTCCCATACACCACTCTGTTGTCAACTCTCTGCACCAGTATCATATCTTAGAAGTGTATTATGCAAGCACCTATCTATGTTTGCAGTGCTGATCTGTGGGATACATGCCTTTAAACAACCCCTTTCAATCCTGTTCATCTTCAATGCAGGAATGATATTACCTCTGATACTTATCCAATTAAAGCAATCATCACTCCTATCCATTCCCATACATTTACACTCACCTGAACACATTAGGTTATCATTACTCCTTCATTAGCTTCTCTTTTTCTCTAGATCCACAATATTCTACATTATTAGTTATAAGACATTGATTTTACATTGTCCATGGAGTTCATAGTAGTGATAACATACAATATCTCTCCTTTCTGTCTGACTTATTTAACTCAGCATTATATCTTCAGGTTTCATTATGTTGCCATATGTTTCAGAACCTTGTTCCTTCTTGCTGATGCAGAGTATTCCCTTACATGTATATACCACATTTTATTTATCCACTCTTCTGTTGAAGAGCACTTGGACTGTTTCCATCTCTTGGCAATTGTGAAGAATGCTGCTATGCACATTGGTGTGCAAACATTTATTTGCGTCAATGCTTTCAGATCTTTGGGGTATATACCAAGAAGTGAAATTGCCTGACTCTGGGGTAACTCAGTATCTAGTTTTCTGAGGAGCTACCAAACTGTCTTCCACAGTGGCTGTACCATTATACATTCCCACCAGCAATGAATAAGAGTTACAGTTTCTCTATATCCTACCCAGCATTTGTTTCCTGTTTGTTTAATGGCACCCATTCTTATTGGTTTGAGATGGTATCTCATTGCGGTTTTGATTTTCATTTCCCTAATGGTTAGAGAATATGAACATTTTTTCATGTGTTTTTTAGCCATTTGTATTTCCTCTTCAGAGAAATGCCTTTTCATATATTGTGCTCATTGTATAACTGTGTTGTTTGTACTATTTTTGTTGCATTGTAGGATTTCTTTATATATGCATGCTATCAGTCACATCAGATGCATGGTTTCCAAATATTTTCTTCTATTGAGGTGGTTCCCTCAACCTTTTGAGAAAGACTTGAGATGCATGAAAACTTGTGATTTGAGCAGTGTCCATTTATTTATTTTTCCTTTTGTTTCCTGTGCTTTGGGTGTAAGGTCTGTGCTGGTTTGATTGTGTTATGGCCCCTAAATGCCATGTTATTTAATGCAATCTTGTGGGGGCAGATATATTAGTGTTGATTAAGTTGTTTCCATAGAGATGTGATTCAACCAACTGTAGGTGACAATTCTGATTGAATTATTTCCATAGAGATGTGGCTCCACCCATTCAGTGTGGGTCTTGATTTAATCATTGGAGTCCTATATAAGAGCTCAGGCAGAAATATCTTACTGCTTCATCCAAGAGAGACATTTTGAAGACAGCCATTGAAAATAGACTTTTGCTGCTCCAGAGTTTGCCTGGGAGAAATTAAGAAAATACTCCCAGATGCCTAGAGAGAAACACACTGGGAGAAATCCATTCTGAAACACAACCTGGATACAAAGGAAGAAGTTGCTAGCCACATGCTTTCCCAGACAATAGAGATGTTCCAGATGCCATTGGCCATTCTTCTGTGAAGATACTCTATTGTTGATGCATTTACCTTGGACACTTTATGGCCCTAAGGCTGTAACTTCATAACCAAATAAACTTGCTTTATAAAAGCCAATCCATTTCTGGTATTTTGCATAATGGCAGCATTAACAAACCAGAACAGTGTAAGAAGCTACATTCTATTACTAGGTCTTGACAATGTTTCCTTACATTATCTGCTGAGTTTTATTCTCTGTCTCTTATATTGAGGTCTTTGATCAACTTTGAGTTAATTTTCCCTCAGGAGGTGAGGTAGGGGTCCTGTTTCATTCTTTTGGATATGGCTATCCAGTTCTCCCAGTACCATTTGTTGAAGAGACTGTTCTGTCCCAGATCAGTAGATTTTGGGGCCTTATCAGAAATCAGTCAACCATAGATTTAAGGGTCTATTTCCAGACTTTCATTTCAATCCCATTCACCAATATGTCTGTCTTTGTGCCAATACCATGCTGTTTTGACCACTGTGGCTTTCTAGGAGACCTCAAAATCCGGAAGTGTAAGTCCTCCAATTTTGTTCTTCTTTTTCAGAATGTTTTTGGCAATTGGAGGCCCCTTTCTCTTCCAAATAAATTTGATAACTAGCTTTTTCAAGTCTTCAAATTAGGTTGTTGGAATTTTCATTGGAACAGTATATGAGTTCAGGGAGAATTGACATCTTGATGTTTAGTCTTCCTATCCATGGACATGGACTGTCTTCAAATTCTTTAGGTCCCTTTTGATTTGTTTTAGTAAAAATTTGTAGTTTACGCTGTAGAAGTCTTTTCCATCCTTTGTTAAGTTTATTCCAAGTACTTGCTGCTTTTACATGCTATTGGGAATGGATGTTTTTTATTGCCTCTTCAGTTAGATCACTACTAATGTACAGGAACATTACTGATTTATGTGCATTAATCTTGTACCCTGATATTCTGATGAATTTATTTATTAGCTCTAGAAGCTTTGTCATTGATTTCTCAGGATTTTGCAAATATAAGGTCATGTCATCTGCAAATAATGACAGTTTAATTCTTCCTTTCTGTTCCAGTTTGCTAAAGCTGTCAGTATGCAAAATAACAGAAATTGATTGGCTTTTATAAAGGGGGTTATTTAGGTTACAAATTTACAGTTCTAAGGTCATAAAAGTGTCCATACTAAGGCATCTGTAAGAGGATAACTTCTCTGAAGAATGGCAAATGGCATCCAGAACACCCCTTCAGTTGGGAAGGCAGATGGCTGGCATCTGCTTATTCTTTGCTCTGGGTTGTGTTTTGAAATGACTTTCTCCAAAATATATCTGTGCTTCTGTCTTCACTCCTCTCTCTCAGTTCCTGTATGTCCTTGCTTCTTTCTCCCAGGGCATTTTTCTTTAAGCATCTTAGCTTCTCTGGGTCAAATTCTGGGCTTCATCTCTTAGCTTCACATCTCCAAACATCCTTCTGTCTGCATTCTGCAAGTGTCTCCAAGTGTCAGTGTCTGGTTCAGCTCTTGAGTTCTCTTAAGTATTCCAGTGAACTAATCAAAACCCAACAAGAAAGTGTTGGGCCACACCTCCATGGAAATGATTTAATGTTGGTTGAGTCACATCTCCATAGAAACACTCAATCAAGATGTTCCACCCAACAAGATTGGGTTAAATGATTATGGCTCTTCTGTGGTCCATAACAGTTTCAAACAAGCACATTCCACTGTGGACCCCAGAAAGATACACTCTTTCCAAATGCAAAACCACATTCATTCCATCACAATATAGATAATTAGAAAGTCTTATGAAAATCAGTTTTAGACATGGTTTGTCATAAGGCAAAATTCTCTTCTGGCTTTGAACCTGTAAAACTTAGACAAGTTACCTGCTTCCAATATACAAAGGAGGGACAGTGATGAAATAAACACTCCTATTGCCATAGGGAGAAATTGGAAGGAAAACAGGGTTAATGGGAATGAAACAATTCCAAATACCTGCAGGGCATAACTCATTAGACTTCAAATTCTAAGAATCACATATAGAATGATGATTTATCCTTGGGGCTTGAGAGAGCAGCAGTCCCACCCTTTCCAAAGGCTTATACAGTGTCTGTTTTCTCCCCCAAGTGCTGAAGTGATTGCTTGAACATATCCATGCATTGGGAAACCACTTTCTTCTTGGTCCCACAAGCCTCAAACATTGGGGTGGCACATGGACTCTCTTCCAACTCTGGAGCACATGTTCAACCCCTTCAGAAGAGTGGGGTGCTGGCCAGGATCTCCCCAATCTCCAGGGAATGTGCTCCACACTCTGAGGTCTGAAGAGGCAGTACTCTTCCTGAGCATTGAGGTGGAAGACCCTCCTCTTGCTGCCATGGGAAACCCACCCTTTTTATGTGTATAGATAGGTTTGCTTGTTCTAGACTTTAGATTCCATGTTTCTGCCTTTGAAGTAATCTTTCCTTCAAATTTTCCCTTTTCTATCCTTTTTAGTCCAGACTGGCAGTAGTTCCATTTATACAGATCTCCCCCAAAATTTGTTGACTTTTTTTTCTTTAAGCATCTTAGCTTCTCTGGGGCAAACTCTGGGCTTCATCTCTTAGCTTCACATCTCCAAACATCCTTCTGTCTGCATTCTGCAAGTGTCTCCAAGTGTCAGTGTCTGGTTCAGCTATTGAGTTGACTTGGTATGCTGCATACAGGGGTCAAAACTGTCAGACAATAGGACTTTCCACAAATCCTATCTGGATAACTCCCTCTCCAATCTTGGCTTGCAATGAAATGGTGGGCTATTTCCAGGTTTCATTGAATCCTAATGTGCAGCAGTATCCTCTATGGTGTCACTTTCTCAAAGACCAGAATTTTCCAGACCATCAATTTCTGGTTTCTTTGTACCTAGGAGTTCAATCCTCAGCTTCTCTCTTTCCTCTTACATTTTACTATAAGCTGCAAGGAGAAGCCAGGCCTTATTTCCCAATTTTATTTTGGACATATCTTCAGCTAAGTATCCCAGCTTGTCACTTTCAAATTGGACTTCTGTCAAACACCAAAACTGAATTTTGCCCAATTCTCTGCCACATTAAAACAAGGATATCCTTTCTTCCAGTTGGCAATGACACTTAATCATTTCTGTTTAAGTCCTCATTGGAGGTAACTTTAGAGTCCATATTTCTACCAAGAGTCTCTTCAAAGCACCTGAGGCTTTTTGTATCAAACTTTTCACAATTCTTTCAGAATCTTCCCCTTATCCATTTAAAAAGTCATTCCAACATGTTTGGTATTTGCAAAATCAGCAGCACCCCACTTCTCTGGTACCAAAATCTGTTCCAGTTTGCAAAAGCTGCCATTATGGAAAATACCAGAAATGGATAAGCTTTTGTAAAGAGGATTTAATAGGTTAAAAATTTATAGTTCTTAGGCCATAAAACTGTCCATTCTAAGGCATCGACAAAAGGATACCTTCACCAAAGAATGGCCAATGGCATCTGGAACATATCTGTCAGCTGGGAAGGCAGGTGCCTGGTGTCTGCTTGTCCATTGCTTCCTCAAAATGGCTTTCTCCAAAATGTCTCTGGGCTTCTGTCTTCACTCCTCTCTTTCAGCTCCTGTGTGGCCTTGCTTCTTTCTCCCAGGGTGTTTCTCTCTAAGCATCTGGGGGTCCTCTCTTAGCTTCTCTGAGGAAAACTCTGAGCTTCATCTCTTAGTTTCACATCTCCAGATGTCCTTCTGTCTGCATCTCCAGGTAACGATGGTGACAGCTTTCAAGCTCTCTTAAGTACTCCGGTGAGCTACTCAAGACCCACTCTGAATGGGTGGGGCCACTTCCACATGGAAATAATTTAATCAAATGTCTTACCCACAGTTGGGTGAGTCACATCTCCATGAAAACACTCAATCAAGAGGCTCTACCCAACAAGATTGTGTTAAAACATCATGGCTTTTCCGGTGTCCATAAAAGTTTCAAATTGGCACACTTTGCAATTTGGATTCACTTCACTTGTCTTGGTATATTATTCTGGCTGGAATTTCTAGCACAATGTTGAATAATAGTGGTGATGGGGGCATCTGGTCTCATTATTGATCTTAGGGAGAAGGCTTTTAGTGTCTCACCATGGAGTACTATGCTGGCTGTTTTTCACATGTGCCCTTTATCTTATTGAAGAACATTCCTTCAATTCCTATTTTTGATGTGTTTTTATCAAAAAGGATACAAGGTGGCAGAATGATGAGGTGTGGAATTTAGTTACTCCTTTAGGAGAGCTGGTAATTAGCCAGGAACTGTATGAAACAGCATTTTCAGGGCCTCCAGTGACCAATCATGCATTGTATACTAGTCTGAAATGGGCAGAGTAGCTGAGATCACAGCAAACCCTGTCAGCTTCTCCATCCTGGTGTCTGGCACCTCTCCCCACCCCACACCCAGACCCAAGGAATACAAAATTGGCTGAGAGAGGATCCAAAATGGCACATTAGGAGAGAGACAGGAAAAACTTTTCTCCATGAAACACACTAGATAAAAGACAGGAAGTGTTCCAGAATACTGGTTCCAAGGTCACACCAGCTGGGCAAGGACTTATATTTCCATAGTGATTGAACAATTGGAGAAGCAAAGAGCCTGCATGTGGAATCATGTAAGTCTTTGATCTGGAGAGCTGCTGGGAAAGGCAGCTGGACACCTGCTGTGGTTGGAGGTGAGTCAGAGTGGGACTTGAGGACTGGTCAGGGAGATGGTAGTGGGAGATGCAGTCAAACATGGAGAGGAGTGCCTTCCATTGCCCAGGAACATGCCTCAGTTACTGGCATGGATGATAGTCCTTTACACACCCTCAGCTGAAGGCCCCCAAGTTAGGGACAAGCCACTACAGCAAATGGATGATTGCAAAAGTGGGTTATTTTCCATGCCACATGCAAACTTTGAAGAGTCTGGGAGCCACCCCTTCAGAGTGCTGCAGCTGAGGGCCTCCTCAAGGGAATTTGGGATTCAGCCGGCTTTTGACAGTGCAACTCCTACCCTGCAGAAGCCCCCAGGGTACACAGCTGAGAGGCAGGAAAGCCACACCAAGCCCAGGGACTTGTGGGTCCATAGCACAGAGGGACTGAAAGGAGTCTGAGCCAGAGGGGAGGACACCTGCTGCAGCCCCAGGTTATCACAGCTGCAACCCCAGGAATGGCTTGGAGTACTGGATCTTAAAGCCCTCTTCCCTGCCAAACTGCACAGGGCACAACGCCAACCACAGGGCTGGTGGTCCCCATTGCACATGGAAAATTGGCACACTGATTGGACATCAACATTGTTTGGACCTCCACTCTCTGTATAATTGAAATTGGGGAAATATGGATTGAGGATAAGAGGTTGCTCAGTAGCACCAGCTGCTGGTAGGTCAGGGAAAGTGCACTGCATCAAGCTGTAGCTCTGTCAAATTATAGATAATTGTTTAAATAACTCTGCATATCCACAAAGAACCCTATCAAGATAGACAAATGCCAAGAGGCCAAAAACAACAGAAAATTATAAAGCATATGAAGAAATCAGAAGATCTGGAAGACCCAAAGATCTGGAAGACCCAAATGCCCAAATTAAAAAATCAGAGGAGATATGGAACTTGGGGAAATGAATCAAGGTAGTAATCACAAATACCAATATCATGGTTCAAGAAATGAAGGATATCAAGGAGACCCTAGAAGAGCAGAAAGAAAAATTCACAAGAGTAAATTAAGAAAATAGACAATCTTATGGAAATAAAAAAAATTTTTGATCAAATAAAAAAGATTCTGGATATACTTGATTAGAGAAAGCTGAGGAAACAATAAGGAAACTGGATTACTGCAGGTTGGAAAATGAAAGTACAAAAGAAAGAATGGAAAAAAAATAAAGAAGAAATTCAAAATGGTTCTCAGGGATATGATGGACAACATGAAGCATGCAAATATAAGAATCAGTAGTGTTCCAGAAGAAGAGAAGGGTAAAGAACTAGGAAGAGTACTCAAAGATATTGTTGGAGAGAACTTCCCAATGCTTCTAAATGATATAAATATGCAAACCATAGATGCCCAATGTATTGGTTAGGATTCTCTGAAGAAACAGGATCAACAAGAGATATCTATAAATATAAGATTTTATAAATGCGTCTCATACAACTGTGGGTATGCATCAGTCCAAATTCCCCAGGGAAGGCAGTGAACTGGCAATGGCAATGAAAGTGTTTCATGAACTCCTTAGGCAATGAACTGGCCACTCTGATGAAGGTGTTCAATAAATTCCTCAGGAAATGCTTCGTTAGATAGCTGAAGAAGAAAGGAAGGTCATCTCACTTTCTCACTTAAAAGTTTTCAACTGATTGGATTAAAGCCAGCTGATTGAATCCTCTTATTGCAGAAGGCATGCTCTTCACTGATGTAATCAGTTACAGCTGCAGCCTATTGACTGATTTAATAAACCAGCCTTCTGGTTTATTAACCAGCTAAAAATGTTTTTGCAGTAATAGGCCAGTGCTTGCTTGACCAAACACCTGGATGCCATCACCTGGCCAAGTTGACACTTGGACCTAACCATCATACACAATGAACCCTATAGACTAGAAATGACCCTATACACTAGAAATGACCTAACTGAAGAGACACTCAAGAAAAAATTCCATTCTCAATAGCAACTAAAAACATCAAGTACCTGGGAATAAACTTAACCAAAGATGTAAAAACTTGTGCATAGAAAATTACATAATTTTACCAAAAGAAACAGAAGTTACCTAAAAAGATGGAAAAATATGTGTTCATAGAAAAGAAGGCTAAATATAATTAGGATGTCAATTCTACCTAAACTCATCTATAGATTCAATGCAATTCCAATCAAAATTCCAAAACCCACTTTGCAGACTTGGAAAAACTAGTGATCAAATTTATTTGGAAGGGAAAGATGCCTCAAATTACTAAAAACATTCTAAAAAAGAAAAACAAAGTGAGAGGACTTACCCTTCCTGACTTTGAAACTTACTATAAAGTCACAGTAGACAAAACAGCATGGTACTAGCACAAAGATACAAATATTGATCAATGGAATTGAATTGAGAATTCAGAGATAGACCCCCAGATCTATGGTTGACTGATCTTTCATAAGTCCCCCAAAACCACTCTTCTGGGACATAACAGTCTCTTTAATAAATGGTGCTGGGAGAACTGGATATCCATATCCAAAAGAATGAAAAAGGACACCTACCTGACACATGCAAAAATTAACTCAAAGTGGATTAAAGACTTCAATATAAAAGACAGCAACATAAAACTCCTAGAAGATAATGTATGGAATCACCTTCAAAACCTTGTGTTAAGAGGTCACTTCTTAGACTTTACACCTAAAGCAAAAATAGCAAGAAAAAATAGATAAACGGGAACTCCTTAAAATTAAAAGCTTCTATACCTCAAATGAATTTGTCAGAAAAGTGAAGAGGCAGACAACTCAATGGGAAAAATATTTGGAAACCATGAATCTGAGAAGATTGATAGCTTGCTTATATAAAGAAATCCTACAACTCAATGACAATAGTACAGATGGCCCAATTATAAAATGGGCAAAAGATATGAAAAGACATTTCACTGAAAAAGAAATACATGAAAAAATGCATTAAAAAATGTTCATCTTTGCTGTCCATTAGGGAGATGCAAATTAAGACCACAATGAGATATCATCTCACACCAATTAGAATGGCTGCCATTAAACAAACAGGAAAATACAAATGCTGGAGAGGATGTGGAGAATTTGGAATGCTTATTCATTGTTGGTGGGACTGTATAATGCTACAGCCAGTCTGGAACACAGTCTATCAGTTCCTTAGAAAACTAGATATCAAGTTACCCTTTGATCCAGCAATTTCACTTCTTGGTATATACCCAGAAGATCTTAAGCAGTGACATTAACATATATTTGCACACCATTCTTAGTGGCAATATTCACAATTGCCAAGGAACGGAAACAACCCAAATGCCCTTCGACAGAAGAGTGGATAAACAAAATGTGGTATATATACACAATGGAATACTACATGGTAGTAATAAGGAACAAGGTCATGAAACATATGACAACATGGATGAACCTTGAAGACATAATGCTGAGTGAAATAAGCCAGACACAAAAAGAGAGATAATGTGTGTTACCACTAACGTGAACTCTGTGAAAAATGTAAAGTAAATATTTTATATTTTAGAATATAGGGGACTTAGAGATAGATAGCAACTAGTGAAGGGAGAACAATAATCTACTAAGAACAGATAAACTATTGAGGGTAATCTTAATGTTATGGGAATGCTCAAGAATGATTATGGTTTGCAAACTTTCTTGGGTATGGTAGGATCATGTTGGAAGCAATGTTGTTTTAGGCTATTTGTTTTAGTTTTTCCTTTGTTTTGTTATGGTTTGTTAATCTTCTTGGAGTATGGTAGGGGCAAGTTGGAAGCAATAAATTTATTTTAGCTCATTTGTTTTTCTTCTTTTGTTTGTATGAATTGCTTTTCTAATTTTTTGATAAAATAAAAAAGCTATTGAATAAAAAATTAGCTTCAATTTAAAAAAAAGCAATCTGCTGGGAGCAAGAAAGCAGGCTCAACCCAACATCAATTGCAGAATGAATTAACAAATTAATAAATTAACTTTTGGGACTGGGGTGTTTGGGGTGCTGGAGAAGGGCTGGGCTGTAGGAAGTGGGGGGCACATGGAAGCAGGCACCTAATTGAACTCTCATTCCATGGCTTCAAAAAGGCTTGGATTTTCCTACATTTGGTCCCTCTTCTATTCTTTCTCTCTGACTTCTTATCTTTTTACACTTCAATGGCCCCCTGTCAAGGGCAGAATTAAAGCTACTGAACAGTAACTATCCAGGTGGAAGAAAAAATAGCCTGAAGCACTCTCCCTTAAATGATCTATATTGAGACTGACAACACTAGGGAGCTGGGGAAAGACCTTAAGAAGGGTTTTCTTTTTTCTTTTTAAAATAACTATTCTAAGTAGCTCTTTCCAGAAAGCCTCAGATATTTGCAACTGGCCTCTGGACCCAGGCAATGGAGACCTGAGATAAGTCTGACAGACAAAGCAATGAAACTAGTAGGGGAGACAGTTCCATAAAGGCATAATTTCCCCCCAAGAAAATGGGGGCATGATCCAGTGCAAGTGGCAGCCCTCCTCCAAGGAACTCGGGAGCTGGAAAACAGAAACCATCTTCTGTCAGCCACGGTCCCAACAGGGAAAGAATCTGGTGAGAACTAAAGGCACTGCACCTCTTTACACTGGTGGGGAGCTGCAGACTGACAAGTGCTACCTGCTGGATAGGATATGAAAAGAACAGAGTATAGAGGCTTCACAGGAGTGTCTGACAACCTACAGATTCTTTTTGTCAGGGAAACTCTATATCCTCCTCCTGAGACCTGGGCCTTACTGGACTGGGAAAACTTGATTGGAGTTGATGATATATGAGGGGAGCCTCTCACAAAAAAAAGGTTAAATAGAGGCAGGACAAGAAACAGAAAACAAAATGTGAAAAATTCTGACCAACTAATTAGAAGCTAAGTTAGAGGAATAGAATAAGTTGAACTGAACACCAAAGGATAGAAAACATAGACAACCACCAAGAAAACCATAGGTAAAAGACTGAAAATTAGCCCAGAATAAACTAATCAAGAAACTCAGATGTCTAAACAGCTTAAGATAATGAGCATACTAGGAAACACAAAAATATGGACCAGCCAAAGGAACAACCCAATAGTTCAACTGATACAGGAGTTGAGACAACTAATTAAACATCTTCAAAAAAACCTTCTAAGTCAATTCAAAAATCAATTCAATGAACTGAGGAAAGATATGGCAAAAGAGATGAAGAATATAAGGAAGACAATGGATGTATAAAAGAAGAATTCATAAGCTTACAAAAACAAATGGCAGAACTTATGGGAATAAAAGGCATACTAGAAGAGATGGAAAACACAATGGAGGGATACAACAGTAGATTTGAACAGGCAGAAGAAAAGATCAGTGAACTGGAAGACAAGATATTTGAATTCACACATGCAAAAGAACAGATAGGGGAAAGAATGGAAAAATACAAGCAGGTTCTTAGCGAGTTGAATGATAACATGAAGCACATGAATATATGTGTTGTGGGTGTCCCAGAGGAAGAAGAGAAGGGAAAAGGAGCAGAAAGAAAAATAGAAGAAATATTCACTGAAAGTTTCCCAACTCTTATGAAAGACATAAAATTACAGATTCAAGAAGTACAGAAAACCCCAAACAGAATAGATCACGATAGACCTACTCCAAGATGTTTACTGATCAGATTGTTCAATGTCAAAGACAAAGAGAGAATTCTGAAAGCAGCAAGAGAAAAGTGATCCATCTCAATAAGACCATGTACAGATTTCTCCACAGAAACCATGAAGGTGAGAAGGCAGTGGTATGGTATATTCAAAATACTGAATGAAAAAAACTGCCCACCAAGAATTCTATATCTAGCAAAACTGTCTTTCAAAAATGGGGGCGGGGATTAAAAAGTTTTCAAACAAGCAGACACTGAGATGATTTGTGAATAAGAGATCAGGGCTATAAGAAACACTAAGGGGAGAGCTACTGACTGACAGGAAAAGGCAGGAGGCAGAGGTTCAGAGAAGTGTGTAGAAATGAAGAATATCAGGAAGGGTAAAAGGACACAGAGAAAAAATAAGACATGACATATAAAATCCAAAAGACAAAAATGGTGGAAGAAAGTACTGCCATTACAGTAATAACATTAAGTGTTAATGGAATAAACTCTTAAAAAGACATACACTGGCAGAATGAATTAAAAAACAGAACCAATCTATATGTTGTCTACAAGAAATTCACTTCAGATGCACCAACAAATATAGGCTCAAAGTGAAAGGTTGGAAAATGATATTTCACACAAAAAACAACCAGAAAAAAAACAGGAGTATTTATATTAATATCAGATAAATTAGACATCAAAAGGAAAACACTTAGAAGAGACAAATAAGGACACTACATATGAATAAAAGGGACAATTCATCAAGAAAACATAACAATCATAAATATTTATGCACCAAGCCGCAGTGCCCCCAAATACATCAGGCAAACACGGAGAACATTGAAAGGAGAAGTAGATATGTCTATAATAACATTTGGAGACTTCAATACACCACCCTCATCAATGGATACAACATCTAGACAGAGGATCAGTAAAGAAATGGAGATGTTGAACTGTATGACAAATGAACTGAACATGACAGATATTTATAGAACAGTACACCCCATCATAGCAGGATACACATTTTTCTCAAGTGTTCATGGAAGATTCACTAGGATAGACCACATGTTGGGTCATGAACTAAGGCTCAACAAATTTAAAAATATTGATATTATACAAAACACTTACTTGAATCATAGTGAAGTGAAGATGGAAATAAATAACAGGTAGAAGGTCATAAAATTCACAAATGTATGGAAGCTAAACAACACACTATTAGAAAACCAGTACATAAAGGGAGAAACTACAAGAGAAATTAGTAAATATGTTGAGGCAAATGTCAATGGAAACCCAACATATCAAATCTTATGGGATGCAACAATGGCAGTGATGAGAGGGAAATTTATTACCATACATGTCTGTATTAAAAGAGAAGAGAGAACAAAACTCAAGGATTTAACTATTCACCTTGGGGAACTAGAGACAGAAGAGCAAATGAAGCCCAAAGAAAATAGAAGGAAAGAAATAACAAAGGCTAGAGCAGAAATAAATGTGATTGAGAACAGGAAATCAATAGAGATAATCAACAAAACCAGAAGCTGGTTCTTTGAGACAACCAATAAAATTGATGGATCCCTAGCTAGGCTAACGACAACAAAAAGTGTGGATGCAAATAAATGCAATCAGAAATGGGAAAGGAGACATAACTACTGACCCTGTAGAAATAAAGGAGATAATGAGAAGATACTACGAGCAACTATATGCTAATAAACCACACAACATAGATGAAACGGACAACTTCCTAGGAAAGCATAAACAACCAACATTGACTCAGGCAGAAATAGATGACCTCAAGAAACTCAAGTAAAGATATTGAGCCAGTCATCAAAAAGCTCCCAAAAAAGGAAAGCCCAGGACAAGATGGTTTCACATGTGAATTCTACTAACCATTTAAGAAAGAATTAGTACCAATCCTCCTCAAAATATTCAAAAATATTGAAGAGGAGGGAAAGCTACCTAACTTATTCTGTGAAGCCAACATCACCCTAATACCAAAGTCAGGAAAAGATACTACAAAAAAAGAAAATGATAGACCAATCTCTTTAATGAATATAGTTGCAAAAATCCTCAAAAAATACTCACAAATCAAATCCAGCAGCACATTAAAAGAATAATACACCAGAACAAGTTGGGATTTATTCCAGGTATACAAGGCTGGTTAAACACAAGAAAATCAATGTAATACACCACATCAATAAATCAAAGCAGAAGAACATGACCTTGATTGATGCAGAAAAGGCATTTGACAAAATTCAACATCCTTTCTTGATGAAAACACATCAAAGGATAGGAACAGAAGGGAAATTTCTTAATATGATAAAGGCAATGTATGAAAAACCCACAGCTAACATCATATTCGATGGAGAATGACTGAAAGCTTTTCCTCTAAGATCAGGAACAAGACAGGGATGACCACTGTCACCACTGTTATTTATCATTGTGCTGGAAGTTCTAGCTAGAGCAATTAGGCAAGAAAAACAAATAAAAATCATCCAAATTGGAGAGGAAGAAGTAAAGCTTTCACTGTTTGCAGATGACTTGATTCTTTCTTTTTTTTATCTTCATTTTATTGAGATATATTCACATACCACGCAGTCATACAAAACAAATCGTACTTTCGATTGTTTACAGTACCATTACATAGTGGTACATTCATCACCCAAATCAATCCCTGGCACCTTCATTAGCACACACACAAAAGTAACAAGAATAATAATTAGAGTGAAAAAGAGCAATTGAAGTAAAAAAGAATACTGGGTACCTTTGTCTGTTTGTTTCCTTCCCCTATTTTTCTACTCATCCATCCATAAACTAGACAAAGTGGAGTGTGGTCCTTATGGCTTTCCCAATCCCATTGTCACCCCTCATAAGCTACATTTTTATACAACTGTCTTCGAGATTCATGGGTTCTGGGTTGTAGTTTGATAGTTTCAGGTATCCACCACCAGCTACCCCAATTCTTCAGAACCTAAAGAGGGTTGTCTAAAGTGTGCATAAGAGTGCCCACCAGAGTGACCTCTCGGCTCCTTTTGGAATCTCTCTGCCACTGAAGCTTATTTCATTTCCTTTCACATCCCCCTTTTGGTCAAGAAGATGTTCTCCGTCCCACAATGCCAGGTCTACATTCCTCTCCGGGAGTCGTATTCCACGTTGCCAGGGAGATTGACTCCCCTGGGTGTCTGATCCCACGTAGAGGGGAGGGCAGTGATTTCACCTTTCAAGTTGGCTTAGCTAGAGAGACAGGGCCACATCTGAGCAACAAAGAGGCATTCGGGAGGAGGCTCTTAGGCACAACCATAGGGAGGCCTAGCCTCTCCTTTGCAGCAACCGTCTTCCCAAGGGTAAAACCTGTGTTAGAGGGCTCAACCCATCAAACCACCAGTCCCCTATGTCTGTGGTCATGTTAGCAACCATGGAGGTGGGGTAGGCGAATACCCCTGCATTCTCCACAGGCTCCTCAAGGGGGGACTGCATCTTTTTTTTTTCCTTGTTTTTTTTTTTTTTTAACTTTCCCTTCTTTTTTTTTTTTTTTTTTTTTTTTTAAATCATCATTTTATTGAGATATATTCACATACCACGCAGTCATACAAAACAAATTGTACTTTCGATTGTTTACAGTACCATTACATAGTTGTACATTCATCACCTAAATCAATCCCTGACACCTTCATTAGCACACACACAAAAATAACAAGAATAATAATTAGAGTGAAAAAGAGCAATTGAAGTAAAAAAGAACACTGGGTACCTTTGTCTGTTTGTTTCCTTCCCCTACTTTTCTACACATCCATCCATAAACTAGACAAAGTGGTGTTTGGTCCTTATGGCTTTCCCAATCCCATTGTCACCCCTCATAAGCTACATTTTTATACAACTGTCTTCGAGATTCATGGGTTCTGGGTTGCAGTTTGATAGTTTCAGGTATCCACCACCAGCTACCCCAATTCTTTAGAACCTAAAAAGGGTTGTCTAAAGTGTGCATAAGAGTGCCCACCAGAGTGACCTCTCGGCTCCTTTTGGAGTCTCTCTGCCACTGAAGCTTATTTCATTTCCTTTCACATCCCCCTTTTGGTCAAGAAGATGTTCTCCGTCCCACGGTGCCAGGTCTACATTCCTCCCTGGGAGTCATATTCCACGTTGCCAGGGAGATTCACTTCCCTGGGTGTCTGATCCCACGTAGGGGGGAGGGCAGTGATTTCACCTTTCAAGTTGGCTTAGCCAGAGAGAGAGGGCCACATCTGAGCAACAAAGAGGCATTCAGGAGGAGACTCTTAGGCACAAATACAGGGAGGCCTAGCCTCTCCTTTGCAGCAACCGTCTTCCCAAGGGTAAAACTTATGGTAGAGGGCTCAACCCATCAAACCACCAGTCCCCTATGTCTGTGGTCATGTTAGCAACCATGGAGGTGGGGTAGGCGAATACCCCTGCATTCTCCACAGGCTCCTCAAGGGGGCACTACATCTTTTTTTTTCCCTTGTTTTTCTTTTTCTTTTTTTTTTTTTTTAACTTTCCCTTCTTTTTTAAATCAACTGTATGAAAAAAAAGTTAAAAAGAAAACATACAATAAAAGAACATTTCAAAGAGACTATAACAAGGGAGTAAGAAAAAGACAACTAACCTAAGATAACTGCTTAACTTCCAACATGTTCCTACTTTACCCCAAGAAAGTTACCTAATATAGCAACATTTCTGTGAACTTGCTCCTACTATATCCATCAGAAATTAACAGACCATAGTCATTCCTGGGCATCCCCAGAACGTTAAGTAGCTTGTCTGTTCTTCTTGGATTATTGTTCCCCCATCCTTAATTGCTCTCTATTGCTAGTTCCCCTACATTCTACATTATAAACCATTTGTTTTACATTTTTCAAAGTTCACATTAGTGATAGCATATAATATTTCTCTTTTTGTGCCTGGCTTATTTCGCTCAGCATTATGTCTTCAAGGTTCATCCATGTTGTCATATGTTTCACGAGATCGTTCCTTCTTACTGCTGCGTAGTATTCCATCGTGTGTATATACCACATTTTATTTACCCACTCATCTGTTGAAGGACATTTGGGTTGTTTCCATCTCTTGGCAATTGTGAATAATGCTGCTATGAACATTGGCGTGCAGATATCTGTTCGTGTCACTGCTTTCTGATCTTCCGGGTATATACCAAGAAGTGCAATCTCTGGATCGAATGGTAACTCTATATCTAGTTTTCTAAGGAACTGCCAGACTGACTTCCAGAGTGGCTGAACCATTATACAGTCCCACCAACAATGAATAAGAGTTCCAATTTCTCCACATCCCCTCCAGCATTCGTAGTTTCCTGTTTGTTTAATGGCAGCCATTCTAACCGGTGTTAGATGGTATCTCATTGTGGTCTTAATTTGCATCTCTCTAATAGCTAGTGAAGCTGAACATTTTTTCATGTGTTTCTTGGCCATTTGTATTTCCTCTTCAGAGAACTGTCTTTTCATATCTTTTGCCCATTTTATAATTGGGCCAACTGTACTATTGTCATTGAGTTGTAGGATTTCTTTATATATGCAAGATATCAGTCTTTTGTCAGATACATGGTTTCCCAAAATTTTTTCCCATTGAGTTGGCTGCCTCTTTACCTTTTTGAGAAATTCCTTTGAGGTGCAGAAACTTCTAAGCTTGAGGAGTTCCCATTTATCTATTTTCTCTTTTGTTGCTTGTGCTTTGGGTGTGATGTCTAGGAAGTGGCCGCCTAATACAAGGTCTTGAAGATGTTTTCCTGCATTATCTTCTAGGAGTTCTATGGTACTTTCTTTTATATTGAGATCTTTGGTCCATTTTGAGTTAATTTTTGTGTAGGGGGTGAAGTAGGGGTCCTCTTTCATTCTTTTGGAAATGGATATCCAACTCTCCCAGCCCCATTTGTTGAAAAGACCATTATGACTCAGTTCAGTGACTTTGGGGGCCTTATCAAAGATCAGTCGGCCATAGATCTGAGGGTCTATCTCCAAATTCTCAATTCAATTCCATTGATCTATATGTCTATCTTTGTGCCAGTACCATGCTGTTTTGGCAACTGTGGCTTTATAATAAGCTTCAAAGTCAGGGAGTGTAAGTCCTCCCACTTTGTTTTTCTTTTTTAGAGTGTCTTAAGCAATTCGAGGCATCTTCCCTTTCCAAATAAATTTGATAACTAGCTTTTCCAAGTCTGCAAAGTAGGTTGTTGGAATTTTGATTGGGATTGCATTGAATCTGTAGATGAGTTTGGGTAGAATTGACATCTTAATGACATTTAGTCTTCCTATCCATGAACATGGAATATTTTTCCATCTTTTAAGGTCCCCTTCTATTTCTTTTAGTAGAGTTATGTAGTTTTCTTTGTATAGGTCTTTTACATCTTTGGTTAAGTTTATTCCTAGGTACTTGATTTTTTTAGTTGCTATTGAAAATGGTATCTTTTTCTTGAGTGTCTCTTCAGTTTGTTCATTTCTAGCATATAGAAACATTACTGACTTATGTGCATTAACCTTGTATCCCGCTACTTTGCTAAATTTGTTTATTAGCTCTAGTAGCTGTATCGTCGATTTCTCAGGGTTTTCTAGGTATAAGATCATATTATCTGCAAACAATGACAGTTTTACTTCTTCTTTTCCAATTTGGATGCCTTTTATTTCTTTGTCTTGCCGGATTGCCCTGGCTAGTACTTCCAGCACAATGTTGAATAACAGTGGTGACAGCAGGCATCCTTGTCTTGTTCCTGATCTTAGAGGGAAGGCTTTCAGTCTCTCACCATTGAGTACTATGCTGGCTGTGGGTTTTTCATATATGCTCTTTATCGTGTTGAGGAAGTTTCCTTCAATTCCTACCTTTTGAAGTGTTTTTATCAAAAACGGATGTTGGATTTTGTCAAATGCTTTTTCAGCATCTATTGAGATGATCAATTGATTTTTCCCTTTTGACTTGTTAATGTGTTGTAATACATTGATTGATTTTCTTATGTTGAACCATCCTTGCATGCCTGGAATGAACCCCACTTGGTCATGGTGTATGATTTTTTTAATGTGTCTTTGGATTCGATGTGCAAGTATTTTGTTGAGGATTTTTGCATCTATATTCATTAGGGAGATTGGCCGGTAGTTTTCCTTTTTTGTTGCATCTTTGCCTGGTTTTGGTATTAGATTGATGTTAGCTTCATAGAATGAGTTAGGTAGTGTTCCATTTTCTTCAATGTTTTGAAAGAGTTTGAGTAAGATTGGTGTCAGTTCTTTCTGGAAAGTTTGGTAGAATTCCCCTGTGAAGCCATCTGGCCCTGGGCATTTATTTGTGGGAAGATTTTTGATGACTGATGGGATCTCTTTGCTTGTGATGGGTTAGTTGAGGTCTTCTATTTCTTCTCTGGTCAGTCTAGGTTGTTCATATGTTTCCAGGAAATTGTCCATTTCCTCTACATTATCCAGTTTGTTGCCATACAGTTGTTCATAGTATCCTCTTATAATTTTTTTAATTTCTTCAGGATCTGCAGTTATGTCACCTTTTTCATTCATAATTTTGTTTATATGCATCTTCTCTCTTTTTGATTTTGTCAGTCTAGCTAGATGACTTGATTCTATATGTAGAACATCCAAGAAAATCTACAGCAAAGCTACTAGAACTAATCAATGAGTACAGCAACATGGCAGGCTACATGACCAACACACAAAAATCTGCAGTGTTCCCATACACAAGAGGTGGAAATCAAGAAAGCAATTCAATTTACAATAGCAACCAAAAGAATCAAGTAATTAGGGATAAACTTAACCAAGGTCACAAAAGACTGATACAGAGAAAATTACAAGAAACTGCTAAACGAAATTGATTGGGACCTAAAAATGGAAGAACATACTGTACTCAAGTATTGGAAGACTAAATATATTAAAGATGTCAATTCTACCTAAACTGATTTATATATTCAATGCAATGCCATTTAAAATCTCATCAACTTACTTTTAGGAAATAGAAAAACCAATAACTAAATTTATTTCATAAGGCAAGGTGCCCAGAATAGCCAAAAATACGTTGAGAAAGAGGAACAAAGTGGAAGGTCTCACACTACCTGACTTTGAAATGTATTACAAAGCTACAGTGGTCAAAACAGCATGGTACTGGCATAAGAATAGATATACTGACCACTAGAGTTGAACTGAGTGTTCAGAAATTGAATCCCACATCTATGGAAAATTTATCTTTGAAAAGGCAGTCAAGCCAAAACAACTGGGACAGAACAGCCTTTTCAATAAATAGTGCTTGGAGAACTGGATATACATTTCCAAAAGAATGAAAGAGGACTCCTATCTCACACCTTATACAAAAATTAATGTGAAATGGATTAAATACCTGAACACTTTTTCTAAGACCATAAGTCTCTTAGAAGGAAATGTAGGGCAATACCTTAAAAACTTGTGATTTGAGGCATTTCCTAGACCTTACACCCAAATTGCAAGCAACCAAAGGAGAAATAGACAAATGGGATCCCATCAAAATTAAACAGTTTTGTACATCAAAGAACTTTGTCTTAAAAGTAAAAATGTATTCTAAGCAATGGGAGACAATATTTGGATACCACATATCAGATAAGGATTTAAAATCCTTAACATATAAATGGATCCTACAACTCAACATCAGAAAGACAAACAATCCAATTAAAAAATGGGCAAAAAGACATGTACAGACATTTTTCAGAAAACTAAGTACAAATGGCTCAAAAATATGAAAAAAATGCTCAACTTCACTGGCTATTAGGGAAATGCAAATCAAAACCATGATGAGATATCATCTCACAGCTACCAGAATATGGCCATTATGCAAAAAAGCAGAAAATTACAACTGCTGGAGAAAATTTGGGGAAAGAGACAAAGTTATTCACTGTTGGTGGGAATATAGAATGGTGCAACCACTCTGGAAGACACTGTGGCTGTTCCTCAGGAAGTTATGTATAGATTTTCCATATGACCCTGCTATTCCATTACTAGGTATATACTCGGAGGAACTGAAATTTAATACACAGATGGACATTTGTAAACCAGTGTTTAAAGTGGCATTATTCATGATTGCCAAGAGATTGAAACAGTCCACATGTCCATCAAAGGAAGAGTGGATAAACAAACTGTGGTATATACACATGATGGAATATTACACAGTTGTAAGGCAGAACAAAGTCATGGAACATACAATAGTGTGGATGAAACTTGAGGATGTTATGTTGAGTGAAGTTAGCTGGAAACAAAAGGGCAAATACTGTATGGTCTTACTAATATGAACTAACCTTTATGAGCAAACATTGAGAATTAAAAGCTGATAACACAGGCTATCAGGAGATAGAAAGAGGGTATAGAGTTTCAGCATTTGATGCTGAAGGACTAAAGAATGTTAAGCAGGATTGATGGTATAGATCCAGAAATAGATGGCATAATACTGTGCAATGGTAGCACAATAGTGTAAGTACACTGAACAAAGATATCTTTGAGTAAATCTGAAAAAGGAGGGCTAGGGGGCATGTATGACACCAGAGGTAGAGGTAGATGATAGAGACTGGGACTGTATAACTTAGCAAAAACTGGAGCAGTCAATGATTGTGACTAAATGTACAAATATCAAAATATTTTTACATGTGGGAGAGCAAATGAATGTCAACCATGCAGAGTGCTGAAAAAGGGATGATATTGGGGAAAAATATGTTCAAAGCAAACTGGAGTCTATGGTCAACAGTAGAACTTTAATATGTTTCCATTAAATAAAGGCAGTATGTCAAAGCTAAATGTGTATGTGAGGAGGATATATGGAAGGGATATGGATTCTTGGTAGTTGTGTTGTTGTCTGACCTTACTCTTATATTGTATTGATTTCCAGTTTGCTAACGTTGTCATTAGGCAAAATACCAGAAATGGATTCGGCACACCCTCCTTCTGACAATAAATGTCAAAGGTCTCCATGTATTACCATGACTGTCAGAGATCTCTGAGTATCATTTTTATGAAGGGGGTATATTTGGTTACAAAGTTACAGTCTGAAGGCCATAAAAGTGTCCAAATGAAGGCATCAAACAAGTATACCTTCACTGACTGAAGGTCAATGGCATCCAGAAAACCTCTGTTAGCTGGGAAGGCATGTGGCTTGTGTCTGCTGATCCCAAGTTGTGTTCCAGCTACATTCTCAGTTCTTGTGCATTCTTCAATGTGCCTCTCTTGGCTGCAGCAACTCCTTCTGTTTTTTATAGGACTCCTTCTTTTTTATAGGACTCCAGTGATTCAATAAAGACCCATTCTAAACGGGTGGAGAAACACATCCATGGAAACTATCCAATTAAAGACCTCACCCACAGTTGATTGTCATATCTCCATGGAAACAGTCAAAGTATTCCAACCTAATCAACGCTAATATGTCTGCCCCCACAAGACTGCAAGATAACATGGCATTTTGGGGGACATAATACATCCAAAGTGGCACATATTTTATGATATTTTTTTCTTTTTTTTACCTTTTATATTATTCTTTAAAAATTTTTTTCTTAGTAATCAATATGCTCAAGTGCTGACTGTGGTGATAAATGCACAACTATATGATGATACCATGAGCAACTGATTGTATACTGTGGATAGTTGTATGGTATGTGAATATATCTCTATAAAATTGTAGAAAAAATATAAATATGGATAAAAGTGCTGGATAAAACATGGAGAAAGTGATGTACCTATTTACTGTTGGTGAAGAGGCAGAATGGTGCAGTGGTTCTGGAGGACAGTGTGGTGTTTCCACAAGTAGCTAAGTGTGTGGGTGCCATAAAGTCCTGCAACCTCATTATGAAGTATATACTTGGAATGTCTGAGAGCAGGGAGATGAATGGGCATTTGCACACTGGTGTTCATGGAGGCAGTATTCATGATTTGCAATGGGTGGAGGTGGCCTAAGGTTACAGTGAATGAGGAACAGAATGGTGAACTGTTGTGTACACACACAATGGAATATTGAGCAACAACAAGGAGTGAAGCTGGGAGACATGCAAGGAGGTGAATGGATCCTGTAGGCAGCATTTTGAGTGAAGTACGCCAGAAACAAAGGCAAACATAATGACTCACCAATATGGACTAACTGCAATGTGTAAACTCAGAATTGAATCTTAGAGCACAGCTTATCATGGGAATGCTTATAGTAGTAGTCCCTAGATTGTAAGCTCTTACAGCAGTCATGCCTGTTCCTGAATTGCAATGGCTACCTCCAAAATCTGAGAAGCTGATCCCTTTGTGTATAACCTGATCAGTCTCTGGAACTTTGAGTATCTGTGTGACACCTGGAACTCAGAGCTAGAGCTTGACAGATATGAATGTATTAGTGCATACAGCAACTGTAAAGAAAGCTGAAAAAGAATCCAGACTTCAATTAGAGATATGGTTGAAGCAGATCTGGTTGGGGCTAGAGCAAATTGGGCCAAAGTGTAAAGGATGATACTGACCATGTTTTAAAATGCCAACTTCCATTTGAGACAAAGGGAAGACATGTTTATTTGGTATAGGACCTATATTTTCTGTAGTACATGAAACAATTTAACTTATACAATTAGTTTATTCAAACTCCATAATTACATGGAACTTTTAATAGGAAGTCAGATGTGATAGGTTCGTTTGGGGTAGTGTGAAATAGTGACACATCCCAGAGTGTTTTGGGGAGAGAATAAAAGTGTTTATGCAGGGCCCCCATGAGGAACTTGGGGAAAATGCAGAAGTGTTAGACTTCCTCACCTGGGTTGTTGCTGATGTTCTCACAAACATTGAGGACTGACAGTTTGGTATGCTGTGCCCTCTATCTTGGGGCACATTTCTCTTATGAAGCTCATTGCTGCAAAGAAGAGGCTAAACCTGCTCATAATTATGCTTAAGATTATGTCCCTGAGTACCTCTTTGTTGCTCAGAAGTCACCATCTCTCTCCAGCTAAGCCAACTGGGTGGTGAACTCACTCTCCTCCCTTCCCACCGTGTTGGGACCTGACTTCCAGGGGTGTAAATTTCCTTGGCAATGCAGGATGTGATTCTTGGGCATGAATCTGGTCCCAGAACATCTTCTTGACCAAAAGAGGGAAGTGAAATGAAACAAAACAAAGCTTCAGTGTCTGAGAGATTTCAAATGGAGTCGAGAGGTCACTCTGGTGGGCATTCTTATGCACTATATAAATATCCCTTTTTAAATTTAAGTGTATTTGAATAGCTAGAAGTAAATACCTGAAAATATCAAACTGCAACCTTGCAGCCTGGACTCTTGAAGACAGTTCTATAACTATGTAGATTACAAGGGATGACAGTGTGATTGTGAAAACCTTGTGGATCACATTCCATTGATCCAATGTATGAATGGGTGAGTAGAAAAATGGGGACAAAAACTAAATGAAAAATAGGGTGGGATAGGGGGATGATTTGAATGTTCTTTCTTTTTTTCTTATGTTTATTCTTTCTGGTGTAAGGAAAATGTTAAAAAATAGATTGGGTAAGGAATGCACAATTGTATGATGGTAATGTGAGCAGTTGATTGTTCACCATGGATTACTGTATGTATGTATGTGAATATTTCTCAATAAAACTTAATTTTAAAAAGGAATGCTGAATTTTATAAAATGCTTTTTCAGCATCTATAGAGATTATCATTTGATTTTTCCCTTTTAATTTGTTAATGTGCCGAACTATATTGATTTATTTTTCTTATGATGAAACATCCTTGCATGCCAGGAATGAAAACAATTTTGTCATGGTGTATAATTCTTTAAACATGCCTTTGGATTTGACTTGCAAATATTTTGTTGAGAATTTTACATCTATATAAATTAGGGAGATTGTCTTATAGTTTTCCTTCTTGCAGTATCTTTATCTGGTTTTCATATTAGAGTGATATTAGCTTCATAAAATGGGTTAGGTAGTGTTCCTTTTTCTTCAATGTTTTGAAAGAGTTTGAGCAGGAATGACATCAATTCTTTTTGGAATGTCTGGTGCATGCTGAGTATTCACTATTTCATCTTATGTTGTTTGCCTTGTATGTGGTGAATTCCTACTCTCTTGCTTCTTTCAGAACTTACTCCTTCTATTCAGCAATTGACAATCTGATCATTATATCTTGGACTGGGTTTATCTGGATTTATTCTGGTTGGAATTCACTGGATATCTTTGATTTGCATATTTTTGTCATTTAGAAGTGTTGGGAAGTTTTCCCCAACTATATCTTGAAACTCTCTTCCTAGCCCTTTACTCTTCTCCTTCTGGGACACCAGTCATTCTTATATTTCTGTGCTTCATGTTGTCCATCATTTCCCTGAGATGCATTTCAATTTTTAAATTTTTTTCACCATTTTTTCTTTTGTGTGTACATATCCAATTGCATTGTAATCTAATTCACATATCCCTTCTTCTGCCTCTTCAAATCTGCTGTTTTTTGCCTCTAGTTTATTTTTAATTTGATCAACAGGATCTTTTATTTCTGTAAGATCTGTTATTTTTAATTTACTCTTTAAAATTCTTCTTTAACTCTTCTAGATTCTTCTTGGTGTCTTTTATGTCTTTAGCCATCTCGTTGAAGTTGTTTTGGGGATTTTTTCTTTAATTTAATTGCTCCAAATTTTGTTTCTCTTCCTGCTTTTAAATTTGTTCATTTGGCTTATTCATATATTCTTGTTTCTTTGGGACTTTATGATTTTCTGTTGGTTTCAGGCATTTACTTGGTAAAATTATTTTGGGAAATGCCATATTTTTTGAGCATTTGTATAAAATTTGGCGGAGCTACAGCTTGCTGAGATGCACTTTTCCTGCTCTACCAGCAGATGGCACTCTTGAGCCACCTCTTACTCTCAAGCCAGCTTTCCCCCAATTTCACTTGTGTGCCTGGTGGTGCCCAAACCAGTTTGGAATCCATTCAGTGCACTAGTTCTCCATGTGCACTGGGGACTGCCTGCCCTGGGCATGTGATGTGGGCCCTGTGGAGTCAGGCAGGGAATCCACTCAAGGACAACCTCCAGCTCAAACATGCCCTGCTCCATGTCTTCCATGAGCTCCTGGAAGCTTTCAGGTGTTGGAGGGGTTCCTGTTTCTTCCATGTGGCACACTTTTATCCCTACTTTTTGCCCATGCACCTCCAGGACTTCCATGTGGGGAGAGTAAATGTCAATACTCCCCACTGCCTCCCAGGCTCCCTCTCTTGGCCATGTGGCTATGGAGGATTATCTCTCCCAATTAATTATTAATAGGGTGCATGAGAGTAGAGAGTCACTGCTCACTTTTTTCCTGGAAGCTAACCACTGCTGGCCCTGGGAAGCAGTTCTCATTGAACAAATTCACCCCATCCCTTCAGGCGTAGACTCTCTGCCTTTCCATCCACATCACCACCACATAGTATAGGAGTACCTCTATGGCCACTCATACCCCAAAGCTGCAGTCCAGGCATCCTTGGGGATCCTCTGGAACCTCTCTAGTTTCCTTCATAGAAGAGAAGCCCACTCCACCTCACCCACTCTGCCATCTTCCCAGAAGTCACTATTTTTTTCACTTTGGAAAATGTCACTAATTTTTATAAAAATGTGTTCATATTTAGATATTATGGCTTAATATTGATATTTATAAAGTAACTTAAAAATCAATATTTTACTTTTTTCATTATAATTAATGGGTTAAATATTGATAGTTATTGCTTGTGAAAGAAAGGAGCTGACTCCATCTCTCTGTTCCTGCAAGAAGTTCTTTATTAGCTTTTTAGTACAAGAATATATAGCATAAGCATTCTTTGGATAATATGATTGTTTTCCCATTTCCCAGGGAACTGCATTTGTTCTAAAATCACAAGACTAGTGTGTTTACAATTTTGGGGTGCAAGCTTGAGGACAATATCTATCCTAGGGAACAATCTTTTCTGAGCTAGGTGGGAAAACAGAAACATGGAGGGAGCCCAGCTTCATTCTCTAACTTAATTGCCTGCCTTCAAGCCCACGATGTCTTGGACTCCTCCTGACCTTTCAGGAGGCAGATTCTCTAACTTGCCAAGCCAGGGAACCCTCTGTGCCTCCACAATTGCTTGCAAGAAGAAACTCTGAAACCTTCAAAGTTTTGAAATCATGATGAGGACCTAACACCTAAATGTTTGAGAACTGCAAAAAAGTAGAGTAGTTTTCTCAGTTGGTAAGAGGTTTGTTAAGAGTTCCTTCTCATCTCAGTGCATCTGGTTGCAGGATCTTGAGACAGTCCCCCTTAGGCAGCTGTGGAAAGGGGAGGAACCAGCATGATCACACTTTCTCTATTCATTCCCTCATTTTCTCTGTGGGTTTAAACTAAATTAATCAATAGTGTAAAAATATTTTTTGGTTTCCTTAGTAAACTTAGTCCATTTTAATTGTTTTTACTATCTTTTTTTTTGCATAAATTTCTCAGAATAATTTTTAATATCCACCAATACATGGATCTATTCCCTGAGGCAAAGAATGTAAGGAAACACAAATCAAGGTTAACTTGAAGTTTGGTTCCTGTAGGATGGGTTCTGGTAGGACAAAGCAGAGAACCAGGGCTCTTTTAATGGAAGGTTTCCCTGGGACCTCTCCACAGTAGAGCCCAAAACCACCAATTCTACCTCCTGTTCCAAACCCAGGTCTGCACCCCAGACTGATGGCATCTGAACAGATGATCAATCTACACTTTATTATTGTTTTCTGTGCTCAGAAGTTACGCTGCTTCCAAGAACCCAACTTAAAAAAATCATTGTAAGAGATAGAAGTCTTTAATAGTAATGGAAGTCTTCTAATATTTTGTATGGAAAGCAAAATCCCCAACTCTCTGAAGAAATTCCACCTATGGACTAGTTCTCTCATGGATTCATCCTTTTACACCTTAAATCTGTGATCTCCATTAGAAAAGAGCTGAGCCTTATAAGGTTGTGATTCAGTTGGCTTTGGCCCTGTTCAAGCAAACTCCCACTCAAATAAGAGTATAGGGACAGACAGTAGTTTAAAAGTAAAGAGCGCTTAAGAAAACAATTCAAACTAAACACATATTTAGTAAAGGAGCACATAAGTTTAAAGGAACAAGTTTACATTGTAAAAATAAATTGATACATTTCCACACCTGGGACTTCTACCCCTTCCAAGTGAGGCTGGATCTGAGATCAGAAGACCCATTTAGTCCAAGAAACAGAGTATTTATAGAGCCTTTGATTCAGGGTGCATTCAAGTAAGTCATATTTTCTTCTTATGTTTGAATCATGGGTGGTGAACCACAGGAGGTGAACTATGCATGGTAAACCACAGGTGAGTCAAGATCAAAGGAGGATATTCACAGCATTATCAGAGATTTAAACTTAACCTTGAATGTTTACAAAACTTTTTAGAAAATATTTCTAATTGAGCCATGATTTCTGTAAAAGCAATATAACACACATTTTACTTATACTAAAACAAAAATTAGAAGAGAATTTACTATTACTTGTAAGTTAGTACAGACTTATTTCACTCTATAATCAGTTTAACCATTACATCATGTTGATAAGAATACATTCATGTTGATAAGCAAACATTTGATCAAAACTGTATTTAGCCTTGTTACATTACTTATGATTTATCTATTATTGAAGAAATAGCTACAGCCCCAACCTGTTTCTTTTTACACAGAGGACAAGATGGTTACATGTTAACCATGTCTAAGTAGATTGAGAAGAGCTTTTTGCTTTCCTGAAAATATTCACAGCTTTTACCAGGCTCTGCAAGCCTTTCTCTCACTCTTTCGTTTCTTTGTTGGGACTTCTTAACTTCTCCTTTAGTTACATTTTTCTACTATAGGACTTGAAGGATATGAATTATCTGTCCCAGTTATTATAGTAAGGCCTTTTCACTTTCTATCATTTGGAAATTTTACTTGAGTATTTTGGGGTAAAACTTCTGTTAAGTATACTTCTATATCAGAAATAGTAACTGGTTCTTCACTAACAGAACTGAAAGCATCAGGTGGTATATGACAGCAGCATAGAGAGAAGGAGTCAGCATCCTCATTTTCAGATTCCTCAGTAGAGATATTATCCTGCAATAATACCCCATTAGAGCTTTGTCACCCCGAGGGAGTAGGCATGGCTCTGTGGACCACAAGGGAGCAGGAACTCCCTGATATTTCATAAAGTAACTCCACCCCAGGAAGCTCATGGGAAGGCCCCAGGCCCCATATTCAGCATCCCCTGAATGGAGAGCAGCGGAAATGCTGTGGGTTACCATGGTGATTCATACCCAGGGCTCCCTTGCAAAGCCCCTATTTTGTGACCTCCTTAAGGATTCCAGCCAGGCTCCCTGGGCCACCTGAGACAAGGCTGGTTCCACCCTTAGGAGCCCCTGAGTTCCCAGGTACAGCACAACCTCCCCACTAAGGAGATGATGCTCAGAACCACCCCTGCTCATCCTGCCTGTGTAATCCAACAACTCACTCTCTCTCCCTGCTCCGGATCTCTGGGAGATTGTTGGAAGCATCTCAGTTCTGTGGTGCACAGAACTCATAATCCCAACCTCTACTATCACTGAGAAAACTAACATCTCAGGGAAATTTCCAGAAAGTTCTGGGTTGTTTAACTTTCAAGCCAGAGTTTATTTCCCTGATAAGTTATTGGGGCCTGATATGAGCAAGATAACTGGCCATAGGGGCTCTTCATGTAGGCGGGGAGGAAAATCTTGCCTAAAGGGGAAATTGTTTTTAGAATAATGGTCTGGTATATGAAATAATATAGGTACAGGATGCTCAGATATAATCTTCAATCTTAACTCTCAATTCACTGTGAGTCATGAGTGTGCATCTACTATTTATTTGTATCCACCCAGTGCCAGAGACCAAGAGTCTACAGTAAGGTTGTGCTGAGGGGCACTGAGAAGGAGAGGGCAGCTCAGATGGAGATGGTATCACCTTCCAGAGTAGGTCCTAGCCAACTGGGAGAAGCCTCTGATCTGCTCTAGGGGAGAAGGAAGAGAGGGGAAGGCTGTGGGGCCCTGGCAGGGAGGGCTGAGCTCTGTCCAGGTGACAGGCTTCCTGCCTCCCAAGAGCACATCCTTCAGCAAGGCTGAGGTCCCAGAATTGTCCTGTAATCTACATGGTGAGCCAGTCAGGGGGTCCTGGCAGGAGTGAGGTTGGGTGGGACAGGAGAGTAATATGCATTGTGACATGGCTGTGGCCAAGCTTGATCCTCAAGGTGAGGGGAAAGTGGAGAGTGGAGAAGAAAGAAGATGTGTGTGCCAGGTCCTGGGAAGCAGGGTGGGGGCTGCGGCCTTCACCAAGTGTCTGTGCTGCAGGCCCAGCTGGGAAGCCCCCACCTTCCCCAGCCTTGTACCCTCCTCCCTGTGCTCAATGGGGCCCAGCAGCTATGTCCTCACAGATCCCTGTGTAAACACAGGCCAGGACCCATGAACCACCTCCACCTGCTCCAGGAAGAGCTTTCCAGGGGGCCTCATGTTCAGGGCCCAGAACAGGGCTTGGACACCCAGGGAGGAGGCTGTGTGACATGAGGGACCCTCCCTCACCTGAGGCTGCTGGAGGGGATAAGAGGGACTTGAGAATCCCAGTGCTGGGGGAAGGACTGGGGACCTGACATGTGTCCTTGTCCACTGCCCCCACCTCACTCACCCACTGTCCTCTCTGCTGACACTCAGTGTCTTGGTCTCAGTCTCTGCTGACTCAGCATCTGCAGAATCCAGTCTCTGGGGCAGATGTTCACCATCTCCTGCCCTAGAAGCAGCAGCAACATAGGGAACAGGGACCAGAACTCATCTGGGGGAGGAGCTCTTGGCCCTCTTGGGTCTGGGAACAATTCTCAAGCTCCAAGTCAGAAACACAGCTTCCCTGGGCATCTCTGGGCCCCAGCCCAAGGATGAGGCTGGTTATCACTGCTCCACATGGGACAGCAGCCTCAGGGCCCTCCAGGTCATTGGGACATGAGACACAAACATGCTGGTGGACCCGCAAAAGGGCTGCCTGTGCAGCTCCCTGGCCTCAGCCAAGGCTGTGACTCTCCTTGTTCATATTTGTTCTTTTGACCAAAAATCAGGGTCAAGTTCTAGGGAAGGTAGGCACATATTCTCAAAATCTGTGCCAAATTCAATCCTGGGTAGCAACACATTATCTGGTGGTCTTAGATTGAGCAGAAATTCCTTGATGCAGAGGGACAGAGTTCATGAAAGGGGTCAGAACAGACAGAGAGACTGAAAGGCAGCTAGATCTGCCTCAGGGTGAAGATGGAAGCAGAGGTGTGTCCATCCACACCATTAGCTGAACACCCATGTGCAGCCTCAGCTCTAGGGAGAGCACACAGTGTAGACAAGGCAGGGAGAGTCCTGTCCTCACTGAGGTGAGGCTGTCATGGGGAAGGAGAAGACAAACAAGGATAAGTAGCAGTTAGAATAAGATATGTTACGGTGATGTGAGGAAAGGGGAGCTGGGAGGGTGGGTACAGGAGCCATTGGGGGGTCTGAGGACATAGATATGGAACTGGACCTATTGAGGAAATTCTAGCTGCTCCATAAAAGCCAAGCCAGGAGGAGGTGTTAAAAGAAAAAGAATGATTTCCTCAGAAAGAAAATATTTACATACATTTACAAACACAAAAATAACACCAGAGCTTCAATTATTTAGAGACAAACATAATATTACATAGCTGGACATGAGATTTGACTAAAAATAATATCTTGACACTCTGTTAATTGAGGGTACAGGGATGGGGTTTGAAATAAAAAGGAATTGAAGGCATTTCCCTGAACACAGACAATGGGGCACTGACTAATCAGTAATATGAAGAAGTATTTTCTTTTTGGCCAATGTCTAGGGAAAATTTACCCTTTGTTTTATTTTATAAAATAAAATATAAATATAAATAATGAACTGCTTGGAGACTTATGGACTCCCAACTCTGTGTCAGCCAGTTTGTTTCCTGTGGCTCCATCCTCACCCCATCAAGCCCAGACATGCCCCTCAGTGTCCACACCAGCGGGGCCACTATCCAATCAGGATGCAGGTCTGGGGTCCTCAGTGGCTCAGTGGGTCCTTGGCCTGGTGGTGCCAAGAGTGGTGTGGCCAGCAGGGGGCGCTGTGGGGCTGTCCTCAGGGTGAGGGTGCTGGGCCCTCCCAGCTGGGAAAGCATCAGTGGGTTGGAGGGGAGTGAACGCAGTGAGGCCACTGAGCTGTGACCAGACTGCAGATGTCGGGGCCTCTCAGGGCCCTTGGGTTTCACCCCAAGGACCCCAATCAGATGATTTTCTCTTGCTCCTCTCCTTCCTCCCTGCCACAGACACATGGTCCAAGGCAGGGACACTGGGCATGGTCAGGGAGCAGGGATCTATTTGAATACAGGGACTCATTGGGACAGAATAAAAGGAGACTGGGGACCCCAGGTTTCATGCTGGAGTCTTAGGAGTCAGAGCTTTGTCACCTGTACCATGAACCCCCTAACCCCCACACCTCCTCTTCCTCACTCTCTGCCCAGGTGAAGACTGATACAATGTGTGTGGGAGACTCCTTTTGGGGTACCTCAGCCCCTCGGTTCCACTCCCTTCCTCCCTGGGCTCACTGTCTCTCTGTCTCTCCCTGATCCAGTGTGTGTGGCCCAGGTGAGGCTGACTCATTTAACCTCAGTTTCTCAGGACCCCGGACACATCACCATGGTCACCTGCACTGGAAACAGCAACAACATTGGTGACCAGGGAGCAGTGTGGCTGCAGCAGCTCCCAGGCCAGGTCCCCAGACTCCTGACCCCCAGGAATAACAACTGAGCCACAGGGATCTTGAAGAGATTCTCAGGCTCTAGGTTGGGCAATGTGGCCTCCCTGATCATCTCTGGGCTCCAGCCTGGGGATGAGGCTGATGATTCCTGCTCAGTGTGGGGAGCAGCCTGAGGGCCTGCACTGTGCTCCAGGCTCATGGGGAAGGGAGACAAACAGCTATGAGCTTCTTCTGCCTCTTTGCTACCCAGGACCTTGGAGACCATGGACCTGTGAGCAGATGTAGCTGGGTCCCCACTGGACAGTATTGGGGATTAGAAGGAAACATGAAATGCAGTGTCTTTCTTAATTTTGTATTTCTAACAAAACTCAGTAAAGCCACTCAGAATGATTAGAAAGACCCATTCAATAAATATTTATGTACAATCCAATTCTAAATGTATCATGTTATCTTTGGCAATGCCATTACAAATAAACATTTAGAAAGAGGAGAGGGGACAGAAATATTTAATACTGATATTTTCAAAAAGGAACTGATAGCTATGATGCCAGGGAATAACTAAAGGACTATTCACTCACTCAACATATTCCCAACAAGTGTTCAATGTCACGTCATCAGCCAGTGTCCAAATCTGTGGCTGCTCAGTCATCACAGTGTAGATGGGTCATGGTTTTGCTCACCAGCAGTGGGACAGCAATGCCCCAGGAAAACTTTTTAAAACCTCCCTCTTCATGCTTCATGACATCCATCTCCTCAGTCCTTCCTCTAGAGCCCCACCTCCACCTGTTCCTACCTGTCCCTGGACAGAGCTGTGAGGGGAGAATTCCAGGGGGCAATGGTTGTGCAGACTGAGAGAGACCCCCTGGGAGAGTTTGTGCTGGACACTGATTAGGGCTACAGAAGCATGACCAGAAGGGCAGACCCTACTGTGATGACTCCTGTAGAATTAATGGAAATGGACCAGATTGACATCATGAGGGGAAGAAGGCCCCTATGACAACATGAAGGCATTTGGAGGACACTGGGCTCCAGGGTTCCCTGAGCGCTTGCCTCTGAAAAGAACATCCACAGGAACAAAGCCCTCTGCCAGCAGTTCTCAGAGGCATTAGACAGCCTGGTGACCTGCCCTGTGGCCAGCAGGGGGCCCTGTGGAGTGAATGTAGCAGGGCAGCAAACTTGGGCCAGGCCGGGTGGGGACCACTCAAGTTTCCACAGGCCTGAGGGAAACAGATACATCCCTTCTCTGGGGATTTCCTATTCCTAGGAAAATCCATCCCCCATTTCCCCATGATTGTCTGGGCCTGGCTTCCTCATCCCATTTCTTCTGGTTCTCGTCATATGCTGCTCAGTCCCCCATGGGGTCCCTTCCCAGATCGATGTCTAAAATGAGATTGGAGAACAAGAGGACCAAGACCATTTTGTCTAAAATGACCCTTGTCCAGGAGACAGAGCTCTGTGGTGTCCCCACCTGCACCTGAGCTCCGTCTTTCACACTGTTGATGCTCATTGGGCAGGGGCTGCCACTGGGATCAGAAGAAGGGATGTGTGGGTGCACACAGGGCCCTCTTCCTCTTCTGGCACTAGGTGATGGTGAGGTGTGAACACAGCTCTATGCCTCCTATTGCAGCACCCTAATTTCTAGGATGCTGGGTGGGACCTACTGCCTCCCTGTCCTGTCTGTGCCCTTGGCCAGAAGTTCCCTCTGTCCTGCACTGGATGCCTCAGTGTCAAGGAACAGAATTATTCAGCTGCCCAGACCACTGTCCCCAGGCAGAAACCCCAGAGCCATAATGACAGATATTCACCCTCAGGGTTCCCAGACTTATCCTGGGTCCCAGGACTGTCACCACAGCCTCCATGACTGTCTGTTGGCCATATCCTGATTATTGGGTTTCTCATGGGACACTTTAATTCTTACCTGTGGGCACAAATCTCCTATCAGCACCTCCTGCACAGCCAGCCTGTTGTCCCTTGCCTTGCCTGTGACAGCACCAGCCCAGGGGCACTTCTGCTATTGGCACTGAGGTGGTTGGGGTTTCCCACCTCCATGGACCTATTTGTGGAGTATTAGTCTGAGCCATTGTCAGTGCAGGATTCCAGCCGGGTTGTCTCTGCACAGCAGACAGGCCTTGCTTGTGGAGGGAGAATCTCCCTAGGAGAGAAATGGTGCTGAAAACAGATGGTTTGTTTTGTGTTCAGAGTTCAGGGGATCTGGGAGCCTCAGGGTGGACCCTACAGACAGAAGTTTCCATAGTCAGCTTTTCTGACCATCCTTCTCAGATTGACACACTTTCCTTACTCCTGATGGCCACTAATTCTCATCCAGGTGAACTATATTGTTTTCACAATGATCCCAGTTATGTAAAGAAAACACAAGTAATTTTCATAATTTAGGGTCAAAAATTATGTTTCAAAATGCATTTCTGTTTTTTAAAGAACTTTGAAAATTAGAAAAATATCCATATGAAGTGAGAGATAATATTTTTAAGGAAGAGCTAACTCTGCTAATCATAGGGATCAAGTGGCAGATCATTATCATTTCACCTGGACTTTTCCTCCCATACAGGCCCAGAGTTCACTTTCCCACAGGACACTGCCAGAGTCCCCACCTCACTCCCAGCCACTCCTGAGTCACTCACCGTAGAAGGGCACTTTCCACCAGGAATGGAACTAGAGCCACATAGGTCATGAAATGTAGATGCTAACTTAAAAAATAAGCAAAAGAAAACAAACAGCAAATAGATGAAAGTAATTTTATCATATATTTTATTCCTCTAAATATATGGAAATAATTTCATTTAACCTTTGATCAATATTGCAAATTATTAAAGATGTGATGTTCTTTATTTTTTAAATAAACCTCCTTAATCTGTTGTCTATTTTAAACCCACAGCAGGTCTCAGTTCAGACTGTCTGTGGCTCAGGTACCTGACAGCCCCCCAGGGCCAGTGGCTCCCACAGCACAAGAGTTGATCTAGAGCAGATAGAGGCAAACTTTTTGATGTAGGGCCATTTTGCTAATACTCTCCATTTTTCAGGTTAAGAAACCTGAGTTGGAACTGCTCATCTTGAATTATGTAGCAAGAAAGCAACTACATACAACATATAAGGGAACTGATGTGAGTGCATTTTGATAAAACTGTATTTACAAACACAGGCAGGGATTGTGACTTTACCCACATGTCTTATTTGCTCACCATTGGTCTAGATTCCATGTAGCAGATTCTCTTTCCTCCATGATGGTCTACTTATTCCAGATGCACACCCAGGAGTCCCTTCTGCTGGATGCTCACCTCTCCCCTTCAGTCCTCTTCTCCCCAGTCTCCCCATTCTCTCTGTGGACCCCCACCCCTTGGCCTCCATCAGCACTGGGTCTGATCTCACACTGAGGAGACCCCCCTTGGCTGAGGGAGGGCTGTGGGGTCCCTCATGCTCCCCAGAGTGGAGCAGCCCCAGGGTGAGCTGAGCTCTCTCTCCCTGACACTGGCTGCCACTCCTCTCAGCCTCCCTGCGGTGTTTCCCATCAGGGATGAGGGAGGTGGGACCAGGAGGGTTAGGGGAGCCCCCACCTGCCCCTGAGGGAAAGGGGCACCAGAGAGAGGACAGTCAGGATTCTGGGCTTCACAACTGCTAGGTCATGGCTGGTCTGTCACTGTCCTTTGTCCTCCTGGTTACTGAATCCTCAGGAAACTCCCTCTGAGCTACTTGGTGCATAAACATCTTCCATGATTTCCTGCTAGGGAGGCCCCTTCCCTGAGCTCCTGTCTGAGCTGTGGTAAAGGGACTGCAGCCTGAAGAGGAGGCTCCTGGGCTGTGAAGATGCCCCCTCTCTGTGAGGAGGGGCAGCAGGCAGGAGGTAGGACCAGCTCTCTCTCCACGGTCCCCTGCTCTGCATCCTAGACTTGAGTGACTCTGGTCCTGAGGCATCAGAGGGCACTGTGGGACTGCCAGGGGTGGCCCCAGCCACCTGGCTCCTTGTGGGGGCCTGCTGCTCAGTGTCCCCTGGGACAAAGCAGCCAAGTGTTCTTGTCCCTGAGGAAGCTCAGGCCAGGCCCTGTGACCCCAAGCAGAGAGGACTGAGGGAGAGCTCAGGGGTGGGAGGCCCCCAGGGGTGGGCAATGATTTATATGTGAGGTCCTCCCTCCCCCATGTGGGGCAAATGGATAAAAGAGATGTTGGGCAGCTCAGGTGCAGCTGTGGGACCTGGGGAAACAGAACTCTGGGGTGTCTCCAACATGGCCTGGATCCACTTCCTCCTCACCCTCCTCACTCTCTGCCCAGGTGACCAGCTGTCATCAGGATAAGGGACAGAGAGAGAACACTTAGGCTCCACCATGTTCCTACTGTGCTGGGGACCTGATGTGGCAGTGATTCCAGTGTCACTTTTCCTGTGTGTCCCTTTCCTTCATTCCAGGGTCCCGGGCACAGTCTGGGCTGACACAGGAAGCCTCGGTGTCAGGGTCTCCTGGACAGACAGTCACCATCACATGCAAGGGGAGCAGCCCTGTACTTAGTACACTTGGTGCTGGCTGGTAACAGCAGCTCCCTGGGGGCACCCCCAAGACTGTGATGCTCGGAACTTCTCGGCCCTCGGGGATCCCAGCTCGGTTCTCTGGCTCCAAGGCAAGTGGCACAGCTTCCCTGACCATCACAGGGCTCCAGCCTGAAGATGAGGCTGTCTATTACTGCTCATCAGCACCCACAGTGCTCCAGACACATGAGGAAGTGAGACAAAAACCTCCTCTGTGTCTGTCTGGCCCCTTTCTCCCTCCCTCTGCATTATTTTTCTGTAAACCTACAATTTCTATATCAAAAAAGTATAATGAAATGACAATTTACAGCTCCCAAAATTTCTAAAATATGAAGTCTAACATCAAATGTTGGTAAGATATGATACACTTTGAACTCTCAAGGTTGCTGGTTGAACTATAGTTTTACAAGCACTTTGGAAACATCTTCTGAGTTTTTACTGATGTTAAGCATGCACTTCTTTTGATCCAGAAATTCCAACTACATGTAAATACAGGTACAAACACATGCAGAAAATTATGCATAGAAGATTTATTTATAATAGTCAAATGAGGAAAACTTCCCATTGTTGTGTTAACAGGAGAGTCTAGACACACCCCAGTATAGGAAGGTGGTGGCTGCTCTTCAAGCCATAATGATCACTCAGCTCCTGCTCCCTTTGCCTCACCACCTGAGACCAGCACCAGCTCAGGGGGGGATCCCTGCCCTCACTCTGTCACCAGAACATGAGGGGCTGAGGCCATTCCATGCATGTGGGTCTTTAAGAAAGTCTTCTCTGTTCTCCTCCAGGCTTGGAAATAAACATTGATTTCTCCCATTTAACTGCATTGTCTAATTTTTGCAGGAAAACTTTGAATACTATTGAACATAGCAGACATCTTTGCCTTTTCCTGATCTTAGTGAAAATCACCTACATTATATAATATGTTCGTTTTAGGAATAAGTATATGTGCATGAGCGTGCATCCCACAAAAGTTAAAAGTTGAAAGTTTCCACTTATTTCTATCTTATTAAGTGAATTAGTTGGCAATTGTGAGGCAAAAATATGACTTTTTTCTTTTGATCTATTCATATGATGTATTATATTAAAGAGTGTCCCAATAATGAAACAACCTTGCATTCCTGGAATAAACCCCACTTTAGTCATGTTGTATCAATTTCTCAACAAGGTCATCTTCAACATTTGGTGGAAATCACTTCTGAAATTATTTTTTGTAGAAATTGAACAATTTAAAGTATTTACCCTTAAATTATCAATTTTAGTCCATGGTATTTCACAATTGAATATGCATTTCATCTAAGTTTCTTTTTCTTTCATTGAGTTTTTGAAGTTATCTCAGGGTTTGTTTTAATTTATAATTTTACAATGACTATTGGAAAATCACCATTTATTTTGTCTACATCTGCAGTCTCCTTTTTCATTAAATAAGTTAGCAAGTGGTTGTTCTTTCTTCTTTTGTAAAAATAAGTTGATTAGAAATTAGATGTTTTCCTATCCTCTACCTCATTAATTTTTCATTCATTGTGATGGAGTTATATTGACAGATGTGTTCTTTCTTGTATGAAGTGATTTTTCCTTTCTTTTTCCTGACAACTCTAAATTCCTTCTCCTGATTTTTTCCATCACCTTATGATTTCCAAAGGGCTCCTCTCTCTTCCTTTAAATTAACTTCTCCTCCAAAGCATTACCTTTAGGAGATATCCTCTCTGTATCTGAAATGAACTTTAATGTCCTCTCCTTGTAGTTCAGGGCTCTCTTCTTCTTTTTTTTTTTTTTTAATTAAATTCAGTTTTATTGAAATACATTCACACACCATACAATCATCCATGATATACAATCCACTGTCCACAGTATGATAACATAGTTATGCGTTCATCACCACAATCTATCTCTGAACATTTTCCTTACATCAGAAAGAACCAGAACAAGAATAAAATATAAAAGTGAAAAAAAAAAAAAAACACCCAAATCATCCCCCCATTCCACCCCATTTGTCCTTTAGTTTTTATCCCCATTCCTCCACTCATCCATACACTAGATAAAGGGGGTGTGATCCACAAGGTCTTCACAATCACACTGTCACCCCTTGTAATCTACATTATTATATAATTGTCTTCAGGAGTCCAGACTGCTGGGTTGGAGTTTGGTAGTTTCAGGTATTTACTTCTAGCTATTCAGGGCTCTCTTCTGTCTGAACACTGTGATGTGTCTTCACACTTAGGGGTGCTTTCTGGATCTGGCCATGCCTCCCAATCAGTAATTGGTCTGCTGCTAGCTTTCCTCCAATTCTTCCAGAAAAGTTGCCTTAAACTGACCTTGTTTTATGCTAAGGCTTCTGACTTCTGGTGGGAAAGTTGAAAATAGCCTTCAGGGATATCTGTTTGCATTTTGTTTGTTTTCAGTGACAGATAATTTGAAGTTTGGACATTATCTGTCATACATTTCCTGGGGGCACCAGTGTTGAGTAGTTTCAGTTGTCCTTTGCTTTCTCTTGTGTGTGTGTATTTTAAAGAGGATTGTAGGTGTTTTGAATTTCCTTGGTGCACATTAACTCAGGTACCTAAAATATTGCATTCTACATTTTGAAAAAAAAAGAAAAAAAGTCAGAACAAAAGGACATGTCCTGAAAATCTTGGCAAACTCTCTACTATTTAACTCATATCTAACATTGCTTTAAGTGGAGAAAAACAATAGACAAAAATAATTGCTTTGAGTAGTATGAGGTTTTTCTTTTTCTGAAATTTCTCATCAACACAAAAAATACATAACAAAAATGAGATTTATAAAGAAAACTGACAAGGAGCCATTTTTCTATCTAATCAGAAAGTGACATATATCACTAACAAGACTCAAAGGAATTCAATTTTAAAAAATGACCCATTATAAATTAATATATAAAACAATACACGTATTTATTCTCTCAATACTAATTTCAGTACTACTAATAATTTTATTTCAATATATTAAAATAATAAAATATTCTATTAATATTAATAAAAATATTAAACTGGTAGAATTAATTTTCCAAGGCTTGTGATATATATATAATTGCAAGTTTTCCTGAGGAAAATCAAGTAAAATTTATACAATTGGTGAACTATTTTTTCTTGAATAAGAAATCTCTAAAGATGTAAATAGATGATCATAATAAGTTATTTTATGAGATTATATTTTCTCAGTTTAGACTATAGACAGAGGAGATTTTTATAACTGCAAGGAAACAGGAGTTAATTTGAACTATTTGCAGACAAGGAAGGACACACTGATGGAAGAGAGACTTTGAGGATAATGATGCCACTGCAGCTTGCAGGCCCTTGAGGGGACTCTCCATAAATTTAAAGTGAGATCAGCTGTGTGGTGATGTGTTTATTTCCAGCTTCACTAAGCTGGTGTTGTTGGGGTAGAGAGAAAACAGTAGGCGATTTACACAGGACAGTGTGGAAGGCAGTGAGTAGGACTGAATGACAAGAGGGGAAAGGACCAGAGTATTTTCAGGGGACTGACTGTGATGACTATAATGATGGACCATTATCTGGGTGGACCATGGAGCTGGTCATCACCCTCGGTGGGGGGGGGGGAATCAAGAGGAAAAGCAGAGATCTCCTTCCTAGCAATGATGGCCTTTTATTGTGAAAACAAAGGGGAATTATACCACTGGATATTGAAATATATTTTAAAGAAAACTAAATTAAACTGTTGTTATGCTGTTGGATAAAAATTTAATTAATAGTCCAGAAAGAGAAGTATCATTACAAGTGTCTTTGGATGGATTGTTCAAATAATTCAAAATTCATCTCTCCGCCCTGAATCTTCCTCCTACTTCCTTGTTGGATCCCTTACCATCCCCCATGTACACCTGATTCCCTCCTTCCCTCTGATATCTCACAAACCAAACCCCTCAAGGCTTTGCCATCTTTGGTATCTGCCTTGACTTTTCATTAATTTGAATCTATTAAAATCCTTTCCTCTCAGATTGCCCCTTCCCCCTTCTCTCCTCTTGGGAGTTTCACACCCACTCACCCCTCCCCAGGGTCCAATAGGAGGAAGTCCTCTCTGAGAAACCTTTTCCAAATGCCCCTAATATTGAGAGTTCCTTAAGAATACATTTTCCTATCCCAGCCCTTTCATGTGCCCTGTATTTTTTACGGCTTTTTTTTTTTGTCAAAAGCCTGCCATAAACACAGAGTAAATAAAATTTAGTAATGTTGAGTTTGAGCCAAGTACTTAAGGTCTCCATCAAAATGTGGAGAAGTCCAGTAAAAAAGAAATGGCAGATGACTCAAGACTGTAGAGACATGTTTTCATTGTGACCAGCAGGGGGCACCATGGGGCTATGCCAGGGTCTCCCTGTGGAGGGAGCTCACAGATGCCTGAGTGTTGCGCTGACTCCAAGTTTTGTTGAGCCTGAGCCCCCGGGTGGGGAATCAACCACTGTGGTCCCTGGAAGAGTCTCCTGCCTTCAGCCTTGTGGATGTTCCCATCAGTGGCTTCTATGCAGCTTCCAACAAGGAGCAACCCTAAGGGGCTGCCTCAGATCTCAGTAGCTCCACCTGGACTCTGTCCATCACTCAGGAGTGTTTGTCTGCAGGTTTCCTCTCCCAGCCTGTGCTGTCTCAGTCACCCTCTTTTTGCATCCCTCCAAACTCCCACCAGACTCACCTGCACTCTGAGTAGTGGCATCAGTGTTGCAGGAAAAAGCCTGTCCTGGTATCAGCAGAAGCCAGGGAGCTCTCCCAGGTTTCTCCTATTCTATTACTCAGACACAAACAAACAGTTGGGATCTGGATTTTCTAGTCACTTCTCTGGATCAAAAGAATAAATAACAAATAAGTTACATTTGCTCCTCTTTGGGCTTCAACCTGAGGATTAGGCTGATGATCACTGCCAGATATGGGGGGACAGCTCCCCAGTTTTCCTGTTTTATTACTCAGACTCAAACAGTTGGGATCTGGGTTTTCTAGTCACTTCTTGAGCTCAAAAGAGGCATCAGGAAATACAGCACATTTGCTCCTCTCTGGGCTCCAGCCTGAGGATGAGGCTGATGATCACTGCCAGGTATGGGAGGACAGCTCCAGAGCTCACACAGGGCCAAGGACTAGAGGAAGTGAGACAAAAACCCCCTCTGCTCCCTGAATGACCCTCCTCCCTTTGTGATCTGAAAAAATAAGATACAATAAAAGAAAAAATGGAAGGGTTTTGAAGTGACTGCAGAGACTTTTTCTGAAAACATGAACAATAGAAATGGTTCTATTCTTTGCACCAGGAGACTTGAAAGGGAAAGAAGAAACAAATTATTCTCCTTTGGGGAGAGTTGCAATATTCAGTCTCACTCAACAGCCCTGGGGCTGGTGAACTATTGTAGCTGAGAGGTGAGCTCAAGGTCATTACTTGTGATGCAATCATCTCTTCTGGAACAAACAACCCTTCATCTGAAATTGGAACTCCAACAATCCCACTACATCCTTGAGTTGCAGCACCAGAAAGTAGGTCAGGGTGAGCTGGGACCCCCAAACAGGAGGACTTGGGCACATCAGAGACTCCAGATAGGCCTGGAGACTTGAGGCCATCATGGGACAGAGTGCCCATTCCTAAGAAGGCCCTGTTACCAGGGAAACCACTTAGACCTCCACATGGGCAGAGGAAAACTCTTGGAAACTGAGCTGGGATGGGCCTGCAGCTCTGCCCTGCAAGAACCAAGGGCCCCCAGAGGCCAGGCTTCCTCTCCCATTGGGCCTGGGGCACTGCATCTCCTCTTCCTCTTTCTCCTGCTGACTTGGGAGGACCCAGGGCTGGAAGGGTCCAGGGACAGACAGAGAGCAAGGGCTGATGGAAATGTAGCAACTACTCCCTATGATTGCTTTGGGAGATGCAATGAGACTGAGGGGAGCTCAACCTCCATCAGAGCACAGGGAAGGAGAGTCTTAGCCTCCCCATGACCTGCCCTCCATCCTCCTCCCCTCCCAACTCTCTACACAGGGGAGGGTCCTCCTCCTCTGGGAGGTAAAGGATGAGAGGTCTTATCCCAGCTTTGTCCCACATCCCCTTCTGTCTGGCACTCACAGAACTGTCTGTGCACATCCAGGGCAAGTGTCCCAGGCCTGTGGCCCAGGTGGGGCTGGTTCAGCCACCTTCTGACTTGAAGGATCCAATACAGGCACCACAGTCACCTGCTCTGGAAACAGCAGCACGGTCTGCACTGAAGGGGCATCTTGTTTGCACCATAACCAGGGACATGTCTCCTAGCCCCCAACCCACAGAAACCACAACTGATCCCAGGACTCCCAGATCCATTTTCTGGCTCCAGATGGAGCAGCCCAGGCTCTCTGAGCCTGTGCTCCAGCCTGAGGACACAGCTGGTTGTCACTGCTCAAAGTAGACCAGCAGCCTCAGGACTCACCTGTGGTTCCAGGTCCTCAGGGACAAGAGACACAACCAGCAGCTCCCCCAGCCTCCCCAGGTGCAGGGAACTCAGGGTGCACCTTTGACCTGGACCCAGGAAAGTCAAGTGCTTGGTTCCATGTGAAAATATGGTGAACTCTTCAGGCCTATTAAATATAATAGTATGAGTTAACATGCCTGGACCTACAGTATTGACAAATGCTTATATGCAACATCATTCTGAATGTATCTGAGGCTATATAGAGGGGCACATGCCCTTGCATTAATAACAAGGCCAGCAACATTTCATATCCACACCCATTTCCAAAATAATTGATGAAAAATATAAGATTTAGCTAAAGTAATGTTCATGATCCAGATTTTTCTTTACTAATTCAATTGGAGGAGATGGATTCACACTCAGATGGCACAGCTCCCTGACCACAAGTGACCAGTCACCAATGTCACCAGCAAACCACCCACCTCTTGTCCTGACCTCATCACATGCCCTGACCTCTGACTGGAACACTCTTTCCCTCTGCCAGAGTTCACAAGAGTCCTCCTGCAGGTCCAAATGTACACATTACACCTGTAATGTGTACATTACCCTGAAATCTGCCCACCCCTCCCCCAGCAAGTGACACAGAGTTATTTCTCTGTGTGCATGTTCCTATCACACCCTTTATTTGTCCTCTTACCATGTTCAGTGTGTGGCAAAAACAGGCAAAGTTGCAGCTGGAGGCATATAGTTGACAGAGATTGTCATTTTCATAATAGTGTAAGAATAGTTTTCAATCAAGATTAGACATTTCTGTGTGAGAGCATCATGTCCAGTGCAGGCCTTATGGAGGCACATTCTTGTTCTACAGTCTTGAGTAATGACATCAAGAAGATGTGTATGAAAGGGAGGGCACTCTCCCTCTGGTACTGGCATCCCAGAGCCAGAGGATGTCTGCCTTGGGGCCAGGAGAGGGCACTGTGGGCTGACCTGGGAGTGAGGGTGCTGGGCCTGACAGCTGGTCAACCACCCAGCTGGCTCCAGGGGAGTAGGGCCAATGGTGTCCTCACTGATGTGGGACATTCCTGCACCTGTGATGCACCCCATGACCCCATGAGCTCCTGCATCTGGCACTTTCCACCCATTCCATCTGAATTAGCTCATCTCCTCCTTTTCCTCTGTGGGGTCTTTGCTTTCATCTGGTCCAAGCAAGGGCTGGTGCACAGAAGGAGCCAGAAAGTGCTTGCAGGGACTATGCCAGCTCCCACAGAAACCTTGCTAGGGGATAAGACTGTGCTTGGGGGCAGAGGGCCCACAGTGAAGCCTCAGAAGAAAGAGATCTGAGACTTCTTCACCAGGCTGCCTAAGTTCTTGGACAGGATTTAGGGAAAGGGACCCCTGGGGCACACAGAACTTGCTTTTCTCCTCTTGTCCTCAGAGGACCAGGGTCCTGTCTGGGCTTGGCAGAGACTCCTGCTCACAGGCCTGTGTGATGTCCTGTCAGCTGCTTCCTCCCAGGGCTCCCCCAAGGGGCACACAGTGTAGCCCTGCCCATCAGCATCCTCTAACCACAGGACCCTCAGCTCAGGGAAAATGGGGCAGAAAGGGGGTGGGGCCTAATTTTCATGACCAGCCCCTCTTTGATGAGGCCAGCAGGGAGGGAATAAGAGCAGCCCAGGTGCATTGGGAGCATCAGAGACTGTGTCCACCATGGCCTGGACCCCTCTCCTCCTCCTGCTCCTCTCTCACTGCACAGGTAGGGACAGGACTCAGAGATCCAGGGCAGATCTCCCAGCCTGCTTCAACCTCCCTAGCTCAGATGTCCAGCAGCTTAGTCTTGGACCATGACCCAGCCCCCATGCATGTCTGTGTTTGCAGGTTTCCTCTCCCAGCCTGTGCTGACTCAGCCACCCTCCGTCTCTGCATCCCTGGAAGCATCTGTGAGACTCACCTGCACCCTCAGCAGTGGCCTCAGTGTTGGTGACTACCACATATACTGGTTCCAGCAGAAGCCAGGGAGCCCTCCCCAGTATCTCCTGAGATTCAATTCAGACTCAGACAAGCACCAGGGCTCTGGGACCCCACCACTTCTCTGGATCCAAAGATGCCTCAGCCAATGCAGGCCTTTTGCTCATCTCTGGGCTGCAGCCTGAGGATGAGGCTGAATATTACTGTGGGATCTGGCACAGCAATGCTTGTCACAGTGACACAGGCAGGTGAGGAAGTGGGACGAAAATCCCAGGCCCCACAGGTGATGGCCTATGACTCTTATATTGTTGATGTGAAACTATATTTACTCTTTCTATAAAAAATTCCTCATTCAGAAAATATCTCTTAGATTGTCACTAAATACATATAAAGACTTAAGAATGTGTCCTCACACCAACACCATCACACAATGTACAGAATCTGGGAAGAATTTGCTGCTAATTCCACATGGCCCTGACATTCTGTGGAATCATGACATTAAAAGTTTTACTTAGATTCTTTTTAAACTTAAAACAACCATAGGAAAGTCAAGAGAGAAAAAAATCTGTTTACAATAAGAACAAATTTTGTAACACCCACAAAAAAATCCTGACTGGAAAGTTATAATATAAATATGAACAAAATACAACTTTTACTTAAAGAGATAAAGTCTCACTCATAAAATAGAGAACACTGTTACACTATTTTTTGCTAAATGTTAAGTCTAGTGTAGCTGTTAGTTTCCCCCAAATCACTAATGTGAGTTAAATTCCTATCAACATTCTAAAAGCTTTGAATACCTTTTTGAGTGATTGCTGAATTGCCATCTGTTGAACAAGCCTGAGCAAATTTCCCTTCCTGGAAAATACTAAGCCCCCCATGCAGCTTCTGTGGAAAGGCCTCCATGGTCTTCAAACCAGCACAGTGGCCCCTCATCTCATAGTTGACTGATGGAAAACATGTATTAGCTTTTTCCAGAATCTTCTGTATTGGTGCTATCCCCATAGGCTGTAGTTTTTGCACAAGATTGTAACTCCAGTAGCCTTTCTGGAAGTGGAAAACTATTTACTAATCAAGCATGGTGTATCAGAATCACAAATGGTAGAAGCCAGGCCATTGATGTTTGGACATAGAAACTGATCTTGGGAGGGGGAAATAAGCAGTGGAGCTCTCAGGCCTTTCAGCAATGGTGTCATCCTGCCCTGGGACCAGCAGGGGGTGCTGTGGGACTGCCCTGGGGTTCCTACACTGGGCTCAGTATGGATCATTCCATCAAAGAGGCCTGGCCTGGGGGGCTGGGCCTGTGCTCACTGATGGGGACTCAGCAGCTGCATCCTCTCTGCCTGGCAGAGTCCCCTGAGCAAGGAGCTTTGTGTCATCTCCACAGCTGCTTCCTCCCAGGGCTCTCCCAAGGGATGATTTCTCTTGTACATGATATTCTTAGAGGTACTAATGCGTGACCTTATGTTATACACTGTTGAACTATGTATTTGACATATAAAATATGTACAATATTGATATCAACCATTGCTTTGAAATTTAGCCTATAAATATTGTTGTATAATTTTCTTTGTCAGAAATATTTTGACTAAATTGTGCCACGTGGGGCAGAATTTTCTTCAGTGCTGTTTAGCAAGTAACTGTTTTTAGTCTATGCAACTAGTAACATTCCGAGATCTTCTCTTTGGATTAACTAATACATTACAGTTGTCTCCCTTTAAATTTATGGAGATTCTTCTGGAAGCCAGTCTAGCAAACTTAGAGGAAAGACCCTAAGGAAATTTATTTCTTTTAAGAGTAAAAGCCAACATTTTCAGGGTAAACAGTTGAACATACTACAGACAATAATGTCTACTCTCTCAACCCTCCAAAGTTTACAGTTTTTGGACCATAATTTCTGCTTTTTAGTGTGGTAATTGCATAAAATTGGGCAGCTAAATTTTTCAGTCCCATGTGCCTTCCAAATAAAAGAACTAGTTACTGTAAATTAAGACTTGCAGACATGAGGTAGACACTCTCTTGCATGTTCTGTAAAACAGGTGACATTTTCCAGCCAAGCCCTTGCCATTCAGTTTCCTGTTGATGACAACATTGTATACAATGTTGTATAAAACATTCTATAAAATGCCCAAAGGAGATTTAATGATTACTGTACATAGTATGGATTACTCTGTATGATCTCTTTTGAGATAATTAAAAAAAAAAGAATTGGTAAAAGAATTATGTTTTCCACAGCAAAAACTTTAAATGATTTTTTTATATTCTGATCTTAGGAATTTTACCAGCTATATAAAATGGCTTGCATTATTGCACACAAAAATATTTCTTAGATTGAGAAATGGTAAAAAGCATCATTTTAATTTTGTGAATTTTAATACAATTAAATATGCTTTAGTGAAAATAAAAGCTCTTTTTTGATACCACTGAAACCATTAGAAACCAGAACTTTCTAACAATATCAAAGAAAGATTTGTTCAATAGTCCAAATTCACAAGTATAATTCTTTAGGTTTAGATTAATTAAACAATATAAGGCATGACACAATGAATACATAGTGTAGTATGTATTAAAGGACTCCGAAATCTACAGTGAAATGCAGTCTGAAAAACTGAATTTTTTCATAGGTATACTTTGAACCTTTTAAATCTTTGACAAAATAGTTTGTTATATATGCAAAATTTGTATGTAACAAAATAGATGGATTTCAGCTATGATAGACTCCCCAAAACCAGATTTATTGGATTCACTTTTTAAAAGACTGATGTTTCCTTGTTGATCCTTTCCATTTCATAGAACGCATTGTAGCAGTCATGCTCATTTTTCTCCACAGACTCTAGGAAAAGCCTCTGGGTCTGGGTGTTATAATCAGTCAGTGCATCTGTGCAAATGCTTTGAGTCACCCCCATTCATGGAACTGCTGAAAGAATTAAAAGATGATGAATGGAAGGATCCCGGCCCCTTGTCAGTCATGGAAGACTTTGACAAACTTTACTGCACTGTGAAATGCTATTCAATACATTCTTTAATCTCAAGGAATGATTGCCAAATAGTCAATAATCAAGAAAAAACCCATTATCACTTGATTGATATTTTCTTATCAATATCTCACTTCATATGAATGCACATTATATAAAATCCAAGTGTTGGAGCCAAGCATGCAGGATTTTGTAGATTGGCTTTATAAATGAAAAAAAAAATGGAACATTTGAACCTTTGTTGATGTGGATAAATTTAGAGCTGCCTTTCAAGCCATGCATAAACATTTTAGCTGAGTGTTAATAATAATGAGATGATGCAAGAGGTAGTGAGTTTACTTAATTTGGGCAGGCATAATGGTTTTGAAACTGTTAAGCTTTTGTTTCAAAGCCAAATCAACTCTCCTAGGAAAGTGAACCAATTTTGTCCATGTGAATTTGAATGTTAAGGGAAACAATACTTTGTTACTGTTTGTGGCTATTGGAAAAATTTTAAATATGGTTGGTTAAACAACTTGGATATGTACATCTATTTGAATACCAGAAAATTTTCTGAAACCTTGATACAGATCAAGTATTTCCATTACAATTTAGTGTACAAATTGACAGGAGAGACAAATACATAATATACATCAAATTTCATACTTAGTGTGACAAAAAGTTGGTAAAATATCACATGAATAACTATGTATTGATTACATGGGGAAATCATACTATTTTTTATATATTATGTTAAATAAAATATATTACTAAAATCCATTTAACTATTACTTTTTTTTTTTCATATGGTGAGGAGACTCTTCAAGTTCAGATGAGGCTCACACCATGTTGCTATAGGACAGTGAAAGTGCAGATGCTCTCAGATGAGAGGTGCTTTGGGGTCACCTGGAGGAGGGAAGGTGGGTCTGGGGTCTCCTCCACCAGCAGGGGGCAGCAGTGCTGCACTTGGGAATATCCAGGAGAAGCTGAGGCTGCCCAGGTGGAACCTACTCACAAAGGAGCCATGAGGTGGAGGGTTCTCAGGTGGCAAGATTCAGTCCTCACACTGGCAGGCTGGGACCCTCCCTCTGCCCCTCAGGCTGTAGCCATCATATTCTGAGGGACAAACTCAGACAGACCAAGCTCCCAGCAGCAGCACTGAATGGTCACCTGGGCAGGGAATAGGACAGAACCTGGTCCCAGCCATAGGGCCTCAGGAAGCAAAGCTCAGGAGCATCTCCACTGGGTCCTGGGCTCCTCTCCTGCTCACCTGCTCACTCTCAACAAAGGTTTCTCTCTCCAGGTGCATGAGGCCAAAATTCACCCAGAACCTCTGTGCCAATTTGTATGTATTATGTCCCCCCAAATGCCATTTTCCTTGATGTAATCTTGGGTGGGCAGACCTAACAGTGTTAATTATATTGTAATTCTTTGATTGTTTCCATGGAGATGTGCCCCACCCAATTGTGTGTGATGACTCTGATTGGATAATTTCCATGAAGGTGCTACTCCGCTCATTCAGGGTGGGTCTAAATTAAATCACTGGACCATATAAATGAGCTGACAAATGGAAGGAACCCAGTGCAGCTGAGAGAGACATTTTGAAGAGGAGCTACAGCCAAGAGGGACATTGAAGAATGCACAGAAGTTAAGAGAGTATCTGCAGATGAGAGACAGTTTGAAGATGTCCATTGAAAGCAGACTCTTGCTCCAGAGAAGCTGAGAGAGGACAAATAACCCAAAAGCAGCTAAGAGTGACATTTTTGAGGAACTGCAGCCTAGAGAGGAATGCCCTGGGAGGAAGACATTTTGAAACCAGAACCCCAGAGCAGACACCAACCATGTGCCTTCCTAGCTAACAGAGGTTTTCTGGACATGGTTGGCCATCCTCCAGTGAAGGTACCCAATTGCTGATGTGTTACCTTGGACACTTTATGGCCTTAAGACTGTAACTGTGTAACCAAATAAATCCCCTTTTATAAAAGCCAATCCAGTTCTGGTGTTTTGCAGCCTGGCAGCATTAGAAAACTAGAACACAAAGAAACAGATAAATTTTGCTCATTCATGAGAAAAAATAATTTGAATGAAATTACCCTGAAGGTGCCAGATATTAGCCTTGTTATTCAAGGAGTTAATAAACTATTTATAACATATTCAAAGAGCTAAAATTAAACCATGGAAAAAAACTAATTAGGAAAATAATGTATTAGTAAACATGTAAAGTTAATAAATAGAAATTTAAAAAAGCAAAAACATAGAAGTTCTGTTAAATATTTACTTAACAGATCAGGGGTGTTTTATACTGCAGACACACATGACCAAAAGATGCAAACAGCTGAATCCTATTCTTCCTAAAAAGGAGACTGCAGTTAGACTACTGTTTTCCACATATGCATCAATTCCACAAGGGATCCAGGAACTGTCTAATGATCTGTTCTATATACTATGCTGGCTTTACTATCACTCATCTTTGGTTTCAGTTCACAGGATGGCTGCTACTGCCCAGCCATCACACCCTAGCCTAGATAACAGATGCTTCATGAAAGCAGAACATTTCCTTCCATCACATGACAAAAGGGCCCTGAAACAGACTTTGGTGCTGGACCTTAGATTCCAGTGGCCAGTGCTGGTCACAGGGTCACTTTGGGAAGCAGGTGCCTGGCATTTAAATGAACATAACAGATGACACATTAGAAGGTGCTGGCATGTCTGTAGTTTCTTCTAACAATTGTGCTTATCACATTGCCCAACACACAGGATTGGAAACCTCTGGGGAACCAGGACCTCGTCTTGCTCACTGCTGAGTTCTCAGGCCCTGGGATGTGGCCAGACCAAAGCAGTTATGAATAAATATGATGGGGGGTGTTCACCTCTGTCTGTCATTGATGCAGGAGCCATCACTACCCCTGATTGGCCTGGCCCCCAGATCTGGCTCAATTAGCAGCCAATCCTGGTGTCCTGTGTCCCCCAGGGCCAAGTATCAGGGCCATGACATGATCACCCGTCTCCAAGAGATGTGTGCAGGTGCCTCAGGTTGGTCTTGCCTCCTCCAACTTAAATGACACTGTTTATCCCATGCTTTATGGGTCACCTAGACTCTCTCTCCTGGTCTTCAGGCAGGTGGGGCCTCACAGAGAAGACTAATTCCTCAATGGAGCCAGAGTCCATGGATCAGGGAGTCTCCACCCTGAGTAGCAGGCTCTGCATCTCCCCCTGGACAAGGACACCCCCTGTGCCTCCAGCAGCCAAGGTGGAGCAGCCACCAGGGGGCAGCAGAGAGTCACCTGGCAAAGCCCCTGGGGGTGGGGCCCTGGGTCTCAGGGGACTCTAATGAGGAGGGAGGGGAGCACCTCAGACCTGGGGGAGAAGGTGACCTTCCTGTTCTGCAATATCCTCCCCGACCCTGCTGCTCACACCCTTCTGGGCTTACATCTCTCATCTCTGGCACTTGAAGATGTGGCTTCTGTCTCTGACCACAGGTCCAGGCCCCATGCTCCTCCCAGCCCACAGTTTGGCCACAATGCTGGGCCTAACCACAAATGCCTCATCCTCTCTGTGACCCCAGAGGCAGGGGTCAAATTTTATTTTCCAAGATTTCTCAGTCCCTGGCACACATCAGTATCTATATCAACTTTCCTCAATTGATTAATCAAGATAATATTTTATTAATTCATTTTCTCCAGCAACTGGGGAAATTTACTTATGATTAAAAATCCCTGAGTTGTTCCTGGGCTGGCAGCCCACCCTCATCCCCTCACACAGCAGATGACACCTGATCTGTGCCTGCCCTGAAGCCACACTGGGGATACTGAGGCAAAGAACTGATGACCTGCCCCTGGAGCTCACAGCCAGGGGCAGACACATCAGCCCTTGATGGTTGTTTAAAATACCCATGGCCCTGGCCAGGAAAGAATATTCTTCTGGCTCTGGCCCTCAAAAGCAGGACTTAGGGGAAGAGCACAGCCCCTCTCCAAACCTCCTGTTGTCACCTGTATGATGGGACAGGAAGGCCACTGCCCTGGGTTCTGGGTGGTCAGGGAGGTGTCACCCTTGCAGTTTCCAAAGGTGTAGCTAGGATTAGATGCAGCATCTGAGCTCCTCTACAAAACACTGAATATTCTAGACAGGACACCTCAGGGCCCTGGACTGTAATGCACGCCCCCCTCCTGAGCCAGGTGAGCACAGGAAGGGAGTCCCAGGGTCATTCCAGCATCACCCTGTGCCCCTCTGGCCAGCTCCAGGACAGGGTCAAGATGACCCCAGGAGCAGGAACATCAGGTTCCCTAAAAATGCAGACAGGTGTCCCCTCTGGGCTCTGCAGGGGCCAGGCCAGCCCAGGACAATGGTAGGATGAGGTCTGGGGATGGAGATGGGCCCAGACTCCTGGACCAGCAGGGGGAGGAGAACCCTGTGGGCTGAGGGTGGGTCTGCAGGGGCCACCCCTCCCCTCTGTGCCCCTGGGGGCTGAGCTCTTCTCTGGGAGCCACAAAACTCCCTCAGGACAAAACCCTGAGCTCTGGCTGATTTGCATAACTGGAAACTCTCCTCAGCCAGGGGATAAGAGAGGCCTGGGGGGAACCAGCTCATCTGGAGGCCTGAGAGAGCAGATCTGGGGTCACCTCCACCATGGCCTGGACCCCTCTCCTCCTCACCCTCCTGGCTCACTGCACAGGTGCTGCTGCCCAGGGATGGAACCAGCACTGAGCACTTTACCCCTGGGGCTCTGGGCCTCAGGCAGCCTCTCATCCTCAGAGAGGCAGCTCATTACTGCAGTTTGATCAAGGGGTCCATCCACCTGCCCAGCCCTTTGTCAGATGTGATGGGGCTGATGTGAGAGGGTCTCTGGGAGATCCAAGACTCCCAGGAGCTCAGTCCCAGCTGGCAGGAGGAGAATCTCCCAGGCATGAGCCCCCCACACTAATCTTATGTCTCTTTGCTCCTCTTGCAGCCTCTGTGGCCTCCTTTGAGCTGACCCAGCCACACTCAGTGTCAGTGGCCCTGGGACAGACAGCCAGCCTCACCTGCTCTGGAGGAAAATTCGAGAAAAATTATGTTTACTGGTACCAGCAGAAGCCAGATCAGGCTCCTAAGCTGGTCATCTATAAGGATAGTGAACGGCCATCGGGGATCCCTGACCGATTCTCTGGCTCCAGCTCTGGGAACACAGCCACCCTGACCATCAGCGGGGTCCAGAATGAGGATGAGGCCGACTATTACTGTCAGTCATGGGATAGTGACAGTGATGTTGCTCACAGTGACACAGGCAGATGGGGAAGTGAGACAAAAACCCAGTCCTCTGTCTGTTTCACTCTCCCTCAAGCCCCAGGAGGACTGAGGGCAAACAACGTGCACACCTAGCCCATTCACCCAGGCCTGAGACCCCCAGGCTGCCCAGGCTGCCAAGTGTCCCGCACCTTCTGAGCTCCTGGCCAGGTCAGTGAGTCTGAGGGGTGTTGAGGGGTGTTGAGGAAATCAGAGCTGAGTCACCCTCAGGAGACCCTAGATGGGGTGCAGGACCACAGGGCTCAGGGGCCCCCATGCTAAGAGGGGGGTGTGGAATTGAGGTGGCATCAATGCAGCTTGGTGACCACACTGCCCAGTGTCCTCAAATGTCAGGCACAGTACAGAGGCACAGAGAGCTAGACAGAGCCCACCTGGGGGACCCTGTCCCTTCCCAGGCAGACACTCATGGGGGCCATGAGTCCTCCTCAGCAGCTGCCCAGGTCACCTGATTTATGACATGGAATTTCCTTCCCCTTTACCACCCCTCACCTCACATCCCTCCACACCCCAAATTCCTCACTCAGAGGTAATGTCGCTGGTACCTGCTCTGGCTTTGATTCCTGGCTCCCCCAAGGGGTCCCTGTTCTCTCAGCTCCTCAAACACACCAGAACCTCCCCACAGGGCCCTGACATAGCTCTGCCCCCACACTCTGCCCATCCCCTCTTTTCTCTTCCTGTCCCAACAGCAGCTCAAAGGCCAGCTCTTGAGGAAGGTCCCCCATCCCAGAGAGCATCCTGCCTCTCATTTTCTCTCACACTCTCCACTAATTTTCTGCAGAGCACTCATTGCTTCTTATGCTGTGCTATATTGAATTCTCTCTCTTCCCTCTGTCTGTCCCTCTACCCATCTTTCTGTAGTATATAAACACATGCATTGCTCTACTAAGTGCAACATCATTCTCCCAGAGGAGAAAACTAAAAACAAGCACCTCCCATTTCATAGTCACATTTCCTGACTTGCACAGGAATTTTTACAATAGCTGTTTAATTGTGTTACCAACCAGGACCCACAATCCCAGCCTCACATTCCACAGGGTTCTCTCCTGCCCTGCCTTTCTAAACCAGGAACCCTTGGAAACTTTGTCTGTGCAAAATATTGCACAGAGATCCACAGGAAGGGGTTGCACTCAGTCTCCACAAGAAAACCCAATGACTGCACCACAGGCCTGGGGTCAGTGCACATGTCAGGGTCATTTATTCAGTTCAGTAGGAGTTTGGAGTGGATTTAGGATTTGGACATGCAACAAGGGCATCATTTGTGACTGTTGTTCACAAATTGCACTGAGAAGAAGACAGTGACTGATGATGGCACTGTCCACTGATGGATACATACTGATGGAGTCACCTGGCAGAATGGGGAGCTCAGGGAACCTGTTATCCTGAAGGCAGAATTTTCTCATACAAAATAATTTCTCTGACCACAACAGGATGAAGCTAAAATCAACAATGGGAAAAAAACCAGAACATTTGCATGTATGTGGAAATAAAACAACACATCCTTAAATAGCAACAGGAAAAAAAGTCACAAGGGAAGTTTGGAAATAAATAGGTGTGAAAACAAAATGAAGGAAGAATGTAACAACAGCTACGGGAAACATCAAATACAGTGCTCAGAGGCAAACTTCTAGATGGAGATTCCTGTATTATAAAGACAGAGAAAGAACTCAGTCCACAAACCTCACAGCTCACCTTGAGTATCTAGGAAAAAGAGGGTCACTGTATTGGGTTTTGGGTGGTCAGAAGAAATTATGCATTTTCAGCCACCAAAGGTGGAGTGAGGGCTGGATTTGGCATCTTCAATTCCCACAAAACTTTCATGCATTTATAGACAAGTGATGCTGAGATGAAATTTCATTCCTGCATTACTGAGACAGGATTTCAGAAAGAAGGGGAGGATCCCAGGATAATTTCAGCATCCCTGCTATCACCTAGTACCCAGGAAGATTCCACAAACAGGGGCATTGAGTTCCCTGGAAAATGCAGACAAATATCCCTGCCAAGCTCTGCCATGGCCAGGCCAGCCCAGAATGATGCCAGGATGAGGTCTGGGGGTGGAGATGGGCCCAGGCTCCTGGACCAGCATGGGGAGGAGGAGGGAGGGCCTGAAGGTGGGGCTGCAGGGGCTGCCCCTCCACTGTCTGTGTCCCTGGGGGCTGAGCCATTCCCTGAAAGCCACAAAGTCATCCTAGAAGCAACCCCTGATTCTGGCTGATTTGCATAAACAGGAGCACTCTGCAGCCAGGGGATAAGAGAGGCCTGGAGGAAACCTTGAGGACTCAGTGAGCAGGTCTTGGGGTGCCCCCGCCATGTCCTGGATGCCTCTCCTCCTGTCCCTCTTTGCTCACTGCACAGGTGCAGTCACCCAGGATCACCCCCTCTGCCCAGACCCCAGGGCCCTGGGACAAACCCAGACCTGCCCTGAACTCTACAGGACCTGGGTTTGGGCAGATGTTTATGAACACATGGCCAGGCAGGGGGTGATTGGGGTTGAGATCCACTCCCCACCAGGCAGTGCTCACTGTGCAGTGAGCCCCAGAGGGCTCTGCCTTGCCAAGAGAAGCAAGCCTGAGTTGATGGGTGTTAAGGGATAAGAACATCTTGCAGAATCTTGTAGGGTCTCAGAGGGGTGGATTGGTGTGTGTCTTTTAGGGGATGAGGATCCAAATGAATGATTTAGGGCAAGTTTTTCAAGGAAGGAAACTGACTAGAATTGGGCCATGTCTGGCACCTGCCAGCATAGGACTGTGGGAAACAGTGAGTTGTGGGTCGTGTACATGAAGTTTTATCAGAGAAGTGAGCAGTGTGCCCTGGGGAGGCCTATTCATCAGATGATTTATTGTGTATCTGGATAATTGGTTTTTATGAATTTTCAGATACAAAGAGAGGCACTATTTATTGGTTTACTCCCTTATCCTCCTGGGCATGAATTTCTGGGACTGACAGAGGCATCATTTTGACAGAAGTTTTCCCAGTTCTTAGAACCTACACACATTCTATGTAGGATTAAAGAAAATAAGGAAAGAGAACAAGGATTGTTAATTTCCTAGAGGGATGTAGACCTAAACCACCCCACATGCAGGGAATGGAGATGAGATGTCCTTTAGCTCAGCCCCATAGTTTCTCATATGCCACTACTAGAAATAACCATGTGAGGGTGTCAGCAAAGGGTATGTTGGGGGAACTTCCAGATGAAGGAAACACTCTTCTCCAGGCTCATGCCTACCTGAGCTGGGACATATCAAGTGAGGGAAGGGAGCCTGGCCAACCTTGTCCTTGACCTTCCCTTCAGCATCCTTCCAGGACCTTCCTTCCCTTGGCAGGTGTTTGCCTGAGCATCACATGATCCACCACTTCATGGACTCACCCTCAACCTGGTTCTGCCCAGCCCCAAGCTCCTCCCCTCTGCACACTCCTGGGCTCCTCCTTCTGTTCCATGCCCAGGCCCTGCAGGGTCTGTCAAGCCCAGAGACATTGTCAGAAGCTCAGGTCCCCACCTGGTTTCAGAGAAGGTGCAGGGTCATCAGAGCAAACACCTGCTGAATATCTCAGCCCCTGGACAGCTGGGCAGGCAGCAGGGGACTGACCTAAACCCCCTGCAGTCCTCCTTGAACATCCCCAAAACAGCCCAGCAGGACTTCCTAGGGACAATGGACCCAGTCATGCCTCTAAGCAGAACCACTGAAGCCATTCTTGGGTCTCTCCTCCTGGCCACACCTCACAGCACCTGCCCAAGTATCCCTGAGTTAGGTATTGATCCATGCCTCCTTCACATATTTATCACTTTAATTTGCTAATTAGTTATTTCAAAGAAAAAATTAGAAACAAATTTGAACATTGAGAAAATAGTTAAATTACTTTATTTATTCATTCATTTATCCATTTATCTAATTAACAATGCATGTAAAGAAATCTACTTTAAGAAGAGCTGGATCACTACTTTAAAATACAGGTAGGACTTCAAAAGAAAACTCAGAAATTTGTGGTTAAGACAGTCATTTTCCTTCATAAAAAATTCACTCCTTGTTATTCTCACATACACAAAGTTCCTTCCTTCCTGCAGGGGGTGGTGCTGACAAAACTTTTGTGCTGGGAAGCCATCACCAGGGAGGAAATGGGGCTGATGCTTCAAGCTTTGAAGACAAGGTGTGAAGCTGCAGCTGACAGGGCAAAGGTCTCTACCTCATCCTGAAAAGTCACTGTGGAGCCACAAAAGGGGCCTGAGACAGTGGTCCCCTCCCTCACCATTTCCCTCCTGACAGGGCCCATCCTGACCACCCTGGGACCCTCTAGAGCAGCACCTCCTTGCCCACAACAAACTAACCAGAGCCTTTTCCTTCCTGGGAGTATGAGAGGGGCTGGGGGAGGCCTTCCCAGTTGAGGGGTCTCACTAGGCAGATTTCCATGTGTGTCCCCCATGACCTGGACCCCTCCCTTGCTCACCCTCCCCACTCTGCACAGGAGCTGCCCCCAAGCCCCACATGCAGACTCAACCTCCCCAGAACCCTGGGCTGGGCCTGGCCCTGAGCTCACCTATGCACTTCTACACAGGTGAACCCTCCTGTGTAGAAACCCTCAGCTTCAGGCTCACCTCTGCTCTCCCTGCAGTGCCCTTGGCCTTGGGAGACCCCTGCCCTGTCAGCTGCAGCTTCACACCGGCCTTCTCTGCAGAAGCCAGGCCAGGCCCTGTGCAAGTCATTTCTAGAGATACAACCTTGGTCTCAGGGATCCCATCTGGGAAAATGACCAAGGCTGTGGGGTTTTAACCCTGAACCCTGCCCAGACAAATGTGCCTCACACTCTCCCTGCCCAACCCAAACACCTACTCCTCCATGCTGAGCTGGAGAAAGCCTTGGGAAGGAGTCTGAAGTCCTGGGTTCTAGTCCCACTAGGCCATTAAGTCCCATGAAATCTGTTTCCTGTCCACCCTGGGCCTGTGTTTCCTGGTCTCACACTGGACCACTTGCCTTCCAGGGTTGCAGCTATGACCAAAAGAGTCGGAGGCTGACAGTGGGCTTCATTAGGGACAGAGCTCATCTAGACCATAAATGCCCATTGGGAAGTGGGATTCCATGCTCCTTAGAGCACTAGAGTCACCTACCTCCCTATCCCTGGGTGACAGGTCTTGAGGGCTTCTCACACCTAGGCTGGGGAGAAAGTCATCAAAAGAAAAAAGGTCTTATAGTCACCTTAATTTGGGGCATCAGGCACCTGAGACAGTGGTGGGTGACATCATGGTGAATTGATACACCAAAGTCTCTTTTCCTGGAGGAGAGGAGGACCCGGGCTGACAGGCCTGTGGTATGAGTGAGACTCACCCTGGAGGCATTTTCCAAGCCAGAGGTCCTTTGACAAAGGGGCAGGACTTTCTGCTCAAATGGGCCTCTTTGATTATTGCTCCATTTATTTATTTGATCAGGAACTATTCATGCAGCCCTTACAATGTGCAATACCCCAAGCCAGGTGAGAGAATTCAGCATTGAAAAGAGACTGATTGTCCCTTTCCTGCTAGACATCATAATGTTTTTAAACTGGTATTCAGAGTTCCTTGTAATTGTGGTTCACAGAGATAGAATTCATGTGTATTTTTCAAAAGGAAGATTCAAGCATATTGAAGAAAGTTTTGAACATGTCCAGAAACCCCAAAAGTTCAGCCTATTGGAGCTACAGTGATCCCCATAAAGTATTTAAGGGCTTGGAGGAGACTCTTCCCTGTTCCAAGGCTCAGCTTCTTCCCTCAAGCTTTTTAGGAATATTCCAGTTCCCAGAAGGGGCTGGCCTGGCTCTCAGGTGACCCTGGACCCTGCCCATTGTTCTCAATATTAATTCCTAATCATTTTGGATGAGATGTGAGGCCTTTATGGGTAGAGAAGGCCCCTTGGGGGTGGTGGGAGTCCAGAGCTCTGAGCTTCCTACTTGCCACTAGAGTCAAATCAGTTGTCCTATATGAAGTCCTCAACTTGGTTCTCACATTTTCCTGCTCCAACTGAACAAGATGACATTTCTTTTTATGGTTCCAAGGAGGCCCTCTGGCTCTTACAGTGAGTATTTCAAGGATGACTTAGGACATTGCTCCTTCCTTATCTTTCTTCAGATCATCAGCAGCTTCAGCCCCAGACATCTATCTCCACTGCCCTGGCAGATGCTCTTTGCCATGATTTCCCCAACACCCCACACTTCACCCCTTCCCCAGTGCATTTCTCACCTCCCTGGTCCCTGTTCCACTGGAGAATGTTGGATTCCTCACACTCCACCTTGTGCAGGGCCCATGGGAGCTCTGCCCACCACCTTGATGGCATCTTCAGGGCCACCATGTAATTCACCCCCAATAGCAAGGTGTGGCGCCTGCTCTCCTGGGCGTTCCCAGAACCAAATGCTGCCATCCATGATCTCCAGGATGCAAAGTCTGGCAGGGGGATCACAGAGGAGGTTTCACAGGAACTTCTCATAGGAACAACATCTGGAAAATAGCAAATGCACAGAACCAGGATGATGGTGACTGAGAGCTCTGTTGTAGGCTCAACAAAAGCCTCAGGAGACCCCATGGGGAGCTCAGAGTCTGGGAAAGCCCTTAGGAGTTTCTGTGCCTTCTGAAGAGGGCCAAGCATCGAAATGCTGCATGGTCACATTAGACACAGGAAAACCCAGGTGACAATATTTAGCCCAGGAGGTCAGGAGGGGGCTGCGTGGAGAAAGCAGCTCTCATGGGGCTGGGGAGTGAGAACTTCAGACCCAAAGACGGAATCTGAGAAGCCCAGCATGGCTCACAATCAGGGCCCCATCTTTCTTGGGGAGAGGAGGCTTCCCAATCCCACCCCCACTTGTTCATGCCCAGGAGAGCCTGCCCATCCCTCCAGCCTGCCCTGCACTCAGCCCATCCAAGGCTTCCTCCAGCTGCCCCTCACCAGGGAAGGAGGCCCAAGAACTGAGTCTCATCCTCACAGTCACTGCCTCCCAGACACACCAAAGAGAATGAGTTGACAGTGTGTGGGGGGCACAGGGCAGTGTTGTCACATGACAAGCCCTCCTGAAATGTCAACCATGAGTGGTCCTTAAGGTCAGAAGAATAAGTTGAACTAGTCAAAGGCTCAATAATTGTGGGAAGTAGGTCCATGACCAGCACTGGGCTCCTCATTCTGTGCTCTCTGCATTGACTCCCCAGAAGCCCTGGCTCACAAATCTCAGGGTCATCAGAACTATAAATGGGAGGGGAGGGAGTCCAAGATTGAAATTCTGGAAAACTCTGCCTTACCAGTTTCTGATCTGTTAAGAGTGAAGGAACCCAGCAGACCCATAGAAGAGCAGACCCCTTCTGAGTTCACCATCCAGATCAGGGAAGGAAAAAGGACAGACTGAAGGCTGAGGGAGGGTGACCTTCACATGTCAAAGACTGGCAGGCCCTCCTAGCAGGTGGTGAGGTGAAGTCAGGGTCTCCTGGGCCTGGGGAGCAGAAATCTGTGGCGTTGACCTTGAAAACTAAAGGGAGGCCCCTCTCTGTTCTCTGGGGACTGGTCTCTTCCTGCAAACTCAAACTGTCTCCCAGGCTGGCCAATGAGGGCTGCTCTGATTCACATCCCTGGGCCTGCCCTTCCCTTGGAGGATAACAGGGGCTGGGGGAGCCTGCCCAGGTAGATCCTCAAGAGGCAGAGCTTTGGGGTATCTGCACCATGGCCTGGATGGCTCCCCTGCTCACCCTCCTCACTCTGCACAGGTGCTGCCTCCATAGGTTCAACCCCAATGGGACACTGTGCTGGGCCCACCCCAGAACCTGAGCTCACCCAGGCCCATCCTAGGGGTGGTCTCTTGGGGGAGTGAGCTCAGTGGCCTCCATCCCACTCTCCCCTTTTCTCTGCAGGCTCAGTGGCCTCCTATGTGCTGAAACAGTCATCCTCTGTGTCAGTGGCTTTGGGACAGACAGCCAGGATCACCTGCTCTGGATACAATTTAGGGAATAAATATGTTGATTACCAGCAGAAGCCAGACCAGGCCCCTGTGCTGGATGTCTATGCAGATAATGAACAGCCCTTGGGGATCCCTGACCAATTCTCTGGATCTAAATCAGGGAATACAGCCACCCTGACCATCAGCAAGGCCCAGGCTGAGGATGAGGGTGACTATTACTGTGCCACAGACCATGGTGGTGTGAGCAGCTTTCATTAACACACAGTGACTCAGACAGATGGGGAAGTGGGACAGGAACCTGCATGACCATCTCATCTCACAGTCCCTACCACTCTTCCTGTGCTGGTCACACTGAGCAGGATGGAGCCTTCATATGGAGAAGAATCTTCATGTCCTACTTCTGCACTCTTAGGCTCTTCCCTTTCTCTGCCCAGATCCTGCACAGGAGGCCAGGCCCAGGGACACTGTGGGAAGCCTGGGTCCCCAGCAGACACAGATCAGATAAGGAGAAGTCAGAGCAAACACCCAGTGATAGCTTCTCCCTCCAAGACAGACATTTAAATAGGTACCAGGGGACTGGCATGAGCCCCTTGGAGCCCTCTGAGATACACCTTGAAAATTGTCAGCAAGACCTCCTAGGAGCATCTGATGAGACCCTCTCATGTCAGGCTTCCAGGTTTCCTCCAGGTCACACCTCAGACCACCTGCCCAAATTCCTTCAGGGATCAAGTCCTCTGTGTCCCATATGGTACTGAACAATGGTGCCCCCTTCCATTATTCATTTGAATTTAATTAGTGGATGTTTCTGAGAAAATCTCAGAGAAAAATTTCAATAAAGAAGTGTTCTTATTCATTCATCCATTTTATTTGCAATGCTTGTAAGGTGTCTACCTTTCAAGAAACATGCTGACATGTTTATAATGGGGACAGTATTTGTGCCAGTTTGAATGAATTATGTCCCCCAAAATGCCATTTTCTTTGAAGTAATCTTGTGTGGGCAGATTTATCAGTGTTGATTAGATTGTAATTCTTTGAGTGTTTCCATGGAGATGTGCTCCACCCAACTGTGGGTGATGACTCTGATTGGATAATTTCCATGGAGGTGTTACCCCACCCATTCAGGGTGGGTCTAAATTAAATCACTGACAAACAGAAGGAACTCAGTGCAGCTGTGAGTGGCATTTTGAAGAGGAGCTACAGCCAAGAGGGACACTTTGAAGAATGCACAGAAGCTGAGAAAGTAGCTGCAGCTGAGAGACAGTTTGAAGATGGCCATTGAAAGCAGACTTTTGCTCCAGAGAAGTCAAGAGAGGAAAAATGCCCCAAGAGCAACAAAGAGTGACATTTTTGAGGAATTGCACCCTAGAGAGGAACATCCTGAGAGAAAGCCATTTTGAAACCAGAACTTGGAGCAGATGCCAGCCACATGCCTTCCCAGCCAACAGAGGGTTTCCAGACACCACTAGCCATCCTCCAGGGAAGGTACCCAATTGCTGATGTGTTATCTTGGACACCTTATGGCCTTAAGACTGTAACTGTGCAAACAAATAAAGG